>NC_081405.1:170073378-170378378 GCF_030272615.1 Cryptomeria japonica
TTTTTTTGCATGTGGCCACTTTTCTGTTCACCATCTTGGTGCACTTACCCAATAGCCAAAACTACTCGGACAGAAGTGTATCTAGCAACATGAGCAAATGTCTCTTCATAGTCAATACCTTCTTTTTGTGAGAAACCTCTAGCAACAAACCTTGCTTTGTGTTTCTCAATGCTACCATCTGTTGCATGTTTGATTTTGAAGAGCCATTTAAAAAGATACCACAGATTTTCTTTTAGGCCTAGGCACAATATCCGAGACATCATTTTTCAGAATTGACCGATACTCTTCTGACATAGCATCTTTCCAAACTTGATGCTTGAGAGCATCTCCAACAATGAAGGTTTTGCATCAATGATCTCACTCATCAAGGTAGTATAACTGGAAAATAGGTTAGGTCTCTTACTTTCTCTAAAGGTCCCCTTTGGAGCAGCATAATTTTCAGCTTCTTGAAGCATCTTTTTAGCCCAAAGTGGTATCTTCCTAGTTTTGGGATAATGTTCTTCTAAAGGTAAGTTTTGAACTTCATGCTTAGTGTTTTTAGGGGTCTCCCACTGAATCTCAGGGGTGGAATCCTCATCCATGCTTGTAGGAGGATCTTGGTGTTCTAATTCATTAGAGCTTTTGGACCTCCTGAATGCTATGTCTTCTTCAAAGATGACATCTCTTCTTAGTTCAATTTGTCTTTGACCAGGTATGTATACTCTGTAAGCCTTAGAGGTTTCACTGTACCCAACAAATACCCCTTTCTTTCCTGAAGGTTCTAACTTTGATCTATTTTCTTTGGGGACATGAATATAGACTGGACACCCAAAGATCCAGAGATGACTTATGTCAGGTTTGTTTCTAGTAAAGGCTTCTTCATGGGTTTTATTATCAAGAAGAGAATGATGACATCTATTTTGAATGTACACAGTTGTCCTAGATGCTTCAACCCAAAATGAGGTTTCTATATTTTGGTCAAACAACATAACCCTAGCACCTTCTACTATAGTCTTATTCTTTCTTTCAGCTACCCCATTTTGTTGTGGGTTATAAGGTACAGTTAACTCCCTCTTAATCCCAGCATTTATACAATAATCTTTAAACATATCAGCAGTGTATTCCCCCCCATTGTCTGTTCTTAAGGTTATGATTTTATTACCTGTCATGTTTTCTACAAGAGCTTTGGATTCCTTAAATTTAGAAAGGATTTCTTCAGACTCTTTGTACCTCAAAAAATATATCCAGGTCTTCCTAGAATAATCATCTACAAATATTACATAATATAAAAATCCTCCTAAGGAGGGTACAGACATGGGTCCACATAGATCAGAATGAACTAATTCTAAGACATTCTTGGATTTACTGTTGCTATAATTGAAAGACCCTTTAGTATTCTTTCCCAAGGAACACCCCTTGCATGCTCCTTCAAAACTATGACTTAGCTTGGGTAAGCCAATCACCATCTTCTCTATTTTAGGTAGGGCATGGAAATGAAGGTGCCCTAATCTTTTGTGCCAAAGTTCATTCGAATCTGGAGTCTCATGAATCAAGGCTTCAGGTGGAGTGGTGCAAAGTTTGTAGAGGCTCCCTTGTCTTACTCCAATGGTGTGGGCTTTCTTGATGGTGGAGTTCTTTGGCCAAGCAAGTACCTTTCCTTCCATAAAGGTTAATCTGTAACCCTTATCTTCAAGGGCAGAAACATAGACAAGGTTTCTATTTATACCAGGTATAAATAGAACTCTAGTCAGTTGTAGGGATATGCCTGACTTTAGGTTGATATTGCAGGTTCCTATTCCCATAACTGGATAATTTGAGTCATCACCAATTGTCACTTTTTCATTTGAATTTTTGACAAGTGTATCTAGGTGCTTACGAAATCTAGTGATGTGTTGAGATGCTCCACTGTCAATCACCCATGTGTTGGAACTAGACGTGACTTGACTAGAGAGGGCTGAGTAGAAGACTAGTCTCTCAGAATCACTCCCTTTCTTAACTTCTACCATTGAATCCTGTTGCTTGATCCTGTCTAGACACTTCATTGCATAGTGCCCATATTGGTCACATCTGAAACATTGTACTTTAAAAATATCTCTCTTCTTCTTTGAAGACCTCTTTCCATTTGAGTCGTTGTCCCTTTTTCTCTTAAAGTTCTTCTTCTTTCCTTTCTTGTGGGAATTTGAGTTTAGAACTTGAATGTCCTCATTGCCATTTTTTTGTTTCATTCCTCTTGTGACAAGATGAGATTCCTCTTGAATACAATCGGTTTTCAATCTATCAAACTTAGGAAATTTAGAACGAGCACTGATTCCTTGAATGCACGATTCTCATGAGGTAGGAAGTCCATTTAGGGCCATCATAGCAAGTTCTTTGTTGTCTACTAGATGTCCAATAGTGGACAGTTGATCCCTAAGCTCAGTGATCCTCAAGAAATAGGATGTAACTATCTCTCCTTTATTCATCTTTATATGGTGTAGTTGATTCTTCAAGGTGAGAGCCCTGCTAGTGTTGTTGATTTCATAAATGTCAGCTAGGGCTTTGAACATCTTAAAGGTCATCTCATATTTAGAAATAACTGGTACAATGTGGTCTCTCACTGAATCCACAATTATCTTAAGAGCCTTCTCACTGTCCTTGCTCAACTAAATTTTCTCCGTATCAGCAGAGGGTTCGGGAATTTCACTTTTGACATGGTAGTCAATTTTATTTTCTTTCAAAACAAGCATGATCCTAAATTTCCAAGATACAAAATTTGATGCTCCATCTAGTCAATCTTCAAACCTAACTCTGGTTGCCATTAGGATTAAAAGAATGTGATCTACTAAGAGCCAGGTGAATGTCTATCTAATCGTTACAAAATTTAATTTGATCTTCCTTAACTTAGCTCTGATACCACGTTAAGTTTATATAATTTATGTGATCAAGAGGATAGAAAAGATAAAGATGTAGTCGGGAATTTAAATTTGAACTACAATGGTGTGAATGAAGGAAGCACAACACTTATTAATTTTTGGTATTTTCCTCCTCCCCATCGTATGCATGTTATATATCTAAGTGAATGAGAGGGTACGTAGGGAAGAGATATGTCTTCCCACGTGGGAAGACACATCTCTCCCTATGTACCACTCAACAAATTAACAAAAATATTGTGATTTGTTTAACCCATCCTGTAAATATTAATGGGTGTAACCGATAATATTCCTAGCCCAATAACAATGACAGGGTGTGACCGGTGGCACTCACCACAATTTGATATTTATTTATAGTTTATACTTAACGTGTATACTACTTATGTTAACGTATATATTTAATTCATGTATTGGAAATGGTACGACTGATGTTACAAGAATTAACAAATCCACCATATGCATGTGTGGAGACAACAAAAAATAATCTTTGGAGGACCTATAATTTCTAAAGAGAGTGTTAAGAAACCATTTCCAATTCTTCCACTAAGGTTTGGAATATTGCATACCCAACTTCTATAGCAATTGCAGAGGTATGACATCAAGAACCATCTAGGAAACCTCAAATTCTTGATTAAAATCTCTATATTTTAACTTGAAAAAAAGGCTAGGGAAGAAAACTCTTGGTGGATGAGTGAATGAAATTTGGCAATGTTCTTGCTCCTATTTTTTAAACTTTTAAGGCATAATTCTACAGTTTGAGAGACAATGGCCTCCCTTGAGAGCCTAAATGAGGGATCAAATTGTTAAATGGAGTATTGATTAATGGATAAACCATTATAGAAATCATCTCTAGCCCAATGAAGCCAAGGCTTGGTAGCTTCCTGGGCTTTCCAAATATTTTTAATAACAAGGGTTCCTTGAATGATAACTGGTTCTTTCATAGTGAGAAGACTACCCATGTCTAGGCCTTTCCATGTTGAATGATCTTAAGGAATGCCTATTCGGGTACAATGGAAAACAAGAATGTTTCAAGCCCCATAGCTAATGAGCACCCTAATGATCCACTTAGCACATAATGCAATGCCTCGAAGAAGTATGAAAATCAATCCAAGGCCATCAACCTCATGCAAGAGGCAACAAAATTCATTAGGCCAATTATTGAAATCCTTGAGGTTCATCACTCGAAGCCCAAAGAAAATCTTTGAGTGGCTTTTCAACCTTAAAATAAGAAGCATTTGACAAGACTAGGCATGAGGAATAGTAAGCATGAGTGGCCACTGATACCTTGGAATAGAGATAAAGTTTAGTGGCAAGTGAGAGATGCTTGGTGATCAAATACTAAAGCTTCTTCTCAATTCTCACAATCACAACTTGCCAAATCTCAAAAGGATTAGCAATGAAAAAAAAGGTAAATTATCAAGAATAAAAATATTTCCACATGATCAATCCTCTTCCAATGAAAAAATTCAAGCCAAGCTCACTTTGGCAAAAAATATTATCCATAACACGAGGTCTTTTGCCATTGAATGTTGGTTTGGAGGCTTTAAAAAAAGTTTCAAGGCACTAGAGAGCCTAGTTGATGTTGTTTTCTTCATCACGAAGAGAGAGAAAAAGAATTGTTGGCAAAGTTCCTATTAATAGGATCTTGATAGGAATTAGGTAGCAAAATCCTCTTTACTTGAGATTAGGAAATAGTTTGAGCAAGGAGGTATCCAAAGCCTTCACCAACCAAAACATGAAGATTCAAAGCAAGAGGAAAACCTTGTTTGATGAATTAAAAGAGTCTAAAGGAGGGGGAATGTTTCCCAAAGAGAGTAACTAAAGCATAAAAATAGGTGAATACCATCTAGATTATTTTAATGAATCAAGGGCCAAAACCAAGGACCTAAGGCATGCGCAAAATGAAGGCCATTCAATATGATCATGGGTAATTAAAAAGTCAATTTTAATGAAAATAAAAAGATATTGATATTGGCAACCCCATTCCATGCCTTCCCAAACCATAATTATATTAGATATAGAATAAATTTAGATTGAATAAATTTGATTTTTTCAAGTCTAGCAACAAGTGAAAACACCAAGTATAGCTTTCTCAAAGGCAATGCTTTAACTATAATCTTGTATGAGGCATTCAACAAAGTGACTAGTTGCTAGTTGTCAATATCATAAATAGGTTGCCTATATTAGGTATGAACTAAATTTTTCCTTTGTTTATGATATTCCCTAATAATATACTTTTCATGGCATTGAGATACACATTGTGCAGGTTCTTACCAATCATATCCTAGAAGCTTTAAAAATTTACAAGTGAAACCATCAAGACAGGGGGCTTTATCATTGGCCATAGAATAAACTACCTCTTTGAGATCACCCTATGAGAGAAGATGGTCACAAAGAATGTGCTAATCATTTGAGAGTTGGCAAGGAAAAACCTTCAGACATTGATGCAAAGCACGTTGTTTTATTGATGTGTACTTTGTGACTACAAGCACTTTCTCATATTGGTAGAAATTTTTTTGAAGGATATTTGAAAACTCGGGAAAGAGATGATTGCCCTCATAAATTATCTTGATGGTATGAGAGAACTATCAAGCCTACAAGACTTAAAAACTCTTTATAAACCTTGCCTCCAATTTAAATTCAATGTAATTTGGCCCTGATCTAGGCACCGTTGATAACATGAGTGTTTGTAATTTATTTCTACTATTGTAGTTTGGCTAGTCAAAGTTGAGTAGTGGAATCGAATGTTTTAGCTTCCAAGGTAGTGGTGGTGACGTGGAGCTCTCAGGTTGTGGCCTCATGTAAGAAATGGTGAAAATGATCTAGTTCATGCCTATAGATGCAAATAAAATGGGGTGTGTAGATTATAATGTCATTCCACCAATTAATACATACAATGCCCTATGAAGGATGTGGTTCAAGGTTCCATACATGTTGGATATTCACTGTCGTGGCCTTATGGTTGAGTAGATATGTGTTAAGGAAGAATGTACTCTTCATAGATTTGGGAACTAAAGTTTCTCATTCAATGAAAAAACATATTAGAAAGTGTTCAAATAAGATAGCTTTCATCACTTGTTCAACAAGGAATAATAGTAGGCAAAAGTAAAGAAATATTATGTTGAAATCATGACATGATCAAGGAACTTTAAAACCCTATTACTCCTAGACCACAACTTGGTCCACAAGTGCCAATGCAAATGATCACATGATGGAAGATAGAATTAGGGTCAAAAAGACCTAATCTATTATGCATACAAACCAAAAATAACTCTCAGTAGCTATCTAGTACATGTAAAAATCTCTATATTTATGACATGGAACCTTGATAATGTTGAAATCCTCACACTAAACCCAAGTTGTGACCAACATTGAATTGGTGATACAATGCTTGACAAAAGATCTCTTGAAATAGCATCATTGCAAGCATAATCATTAATCGCCCAAAAAGAATTATTACTCACATTAAAAATAACCCACACTACCTAGTTATTAGGGTCACATGGACATGATCAATCAAAAGATGATGTCACGTAGGTGAGAGAAAAGTGACAACCCCACCTCAATGAGCCTCATGGTTATCCCAAACAAAAAAAATTGGAAGGTTAAATGATAGGACATGCAATTAAAAAGAAAAAGAACTTGACACTTTAACCTTATAAAGGTAAATATTATCTACTTTTAAAAACTAAGCACAAATATCATGAACAAAGTTATTTTGAGGGAGGTTTGTGAGATCCATTTCTTTTATAGAAATATAATTTAGCTAAAAATCAATAGGCATTCCATCATTATCTAACCTATGAAGGACCAAGGAATTTAGAATCATGGCGTTGAGTGCCTCATAATTGCTAATTTGAAGATTGAGTTGTCTTGGCTATCTATGTCATGGCACAAACTCACCTTAGATTCTAAATGCCCAAATGCACTCTAAGATCTCCTTTGACTCATCATAGGTGAGAAAGTGATGCAACCATAACCAGTAAAACCCTCAAAGAGAATCAACCGGCTTATGCAGCAAGAGTAACACAACAAAAGCAACAAGAAAACATAACAAGATTACATAGACAAATCGTATTATTGCTTTAGAACTTCCAGCAATCATCCGTCTATCATCATATAATCATCAAAGAGCATCTGGAAATTAACCAGTTACATGCAAGCTATCACTGAGATACAATCCAACCGGGACTCTAAGAATAAACCGGATCACAAAATGTGAATTTCGATCCTTATTCTCAATTCTACTTCATCTACCCCTACAAATGATTACATAACAACATATTTATACCCACCGAAACATATCCGGGTCGGCCTCATAAGATTACATTTAACAATGTAGGAAAATGAAACGTGTAACTAGGTCGGCCCTAAGAATTAAAGAAATCTTTCTGGAAAATAACAACCAAGTGATGCGGTTCAGCAGGAAAGTCGACCACACGCCAAAGAACATCAGACAAGACCCGAAATAGATCCACACACCAAGAATCACATTAGTAATGAAGGAAAACCAACCAGTAAGCACAAGAATTATCCTAGAATTCAGAAACAGTCAATCGGAAGCAATAACCGACCGGAAAAGAACCCAAATGAACTAGAAATCTAGAATTACTTATACATGAACTAGCCTAGAAACCGAAAATAAGATCTATCATGAAAAACAAACAACTACCGGTACCAACCGATAAGAATACGGAAAACTGCATAAAGAACTAGACAAGAACAAAACTGAAAGGAAATATTTTTTATTGATGCAAGATTTCTCATTGACCGAGGATGCTCTTGCATCAAAGAACCTAGGTAGAAAAATATGTTCCATGAGAGGCAACTCATGAAAACCTAAAAGGATTTGGAATAAAGACCCCATTCTCATTTCTAATCCAAACATCTTCCTTATTTTCCAACCTTTGCTTTAGCTCCTCTGGTGCCTCAACTGGCTTCTCTAACCCCTGAGTCTCTTTGTTTCTCTTCCTTTGCTTCAAATCTACACATTGTCTCTATTTACTGCCTTCTTTCTTCTGTAACTCTGATTTGTTTCTACCACAATACTTCATCCTTTTTGTCACCATAAGCTCTCTATCATATGGTTTCATCTGTCCATAAGGCTCATCTATCAAGTCCTTCTACAAACTCATGTCAACTTCTGGTATAACCTCAACAACTAGCCTGTGAGATATTTCTTCAAACCTTCCGATATAACCTCTGCCACTAGTTTCTCAATACTGTAACTTTTCTTAAGACTCAGATTATTCACCTCCTTCTCTTTCTCCTTCAAAGAAATCAATGTGAACTTTTGCCCATCCTTCTTAATACTCACTAGGTTTCTTCTACAGTCATTAATAGCTCCTCTATCAAACTACCAAGGTTTTCCCAACAAGACATGACAAGCACTCATAGATACAACATCATGTTGTCATATGATGAACCAGTATGATTTTATGATGGTATGATGATATGATGGTATGATAATATGTTGATAATGTATGTTGTCAATGATGTCAATAAGTGCAAGTGAACCGGTATGAAGATTGGAAGAAGTTGTTATTATTGTTCAATATGGAGAACCGATATGAAGAGATGTAGTGGACCCGTGTCAAGGTTTCACTAAGTGTGACTACCGGTTGGTAGTCTCGGCTCTAGGGTTTCCAGTTTGGCAATCTAGCTTGTGCAATGCAACCGATGACATTCTCTGATAAGTTAGCTAAGAGATAAAGATGAGATTGAGATGCCACATCATTTTTCTACACGTGAAGGATTTACTTGAGGATCTTGCATTTGAAGATCGATTGCATTAAATGTCTACCTCGGGAATGAACATTCTTCTTAGCGATAGGTGAAGAGAGCATGATGGGTTACTGATTTCCATATGCGGTAGAGAATGGATTATGTAGAATGACTTGTGATCTGTTTGAGATTGTTTCATCCTATGCAAAGTGTTTTGAACGATCAGGATTGGACTGCTTGTAATTGTAAACCTAAAATGTTTAGGGTTTAGGGTTTATGCTACCGACCTAATTGTTGTCTATAAGGTCGATGATGTTTGTTATTGTTTGTGTTGGCAAATGTTGTGTTTGTATCCGAGTGATGAGATACTTGCCAAACCAGTAAGTGGAAAACTACAGTGTGTGATTGCAGAGTAGAGGAACTAAAAAGGATCTTCCTTAGCATGTCGTGTTGTTATCAAATTAGAGCTTTACCTTTTGTCTTCTAACCATTTGAACAGTTGGAAAATCCCTTTACCAGGTAGCTTTAACAGGCTTATTGCAAATCCTCTAACCAAGTGACTCAAGATCATTGAGTTCTTCAAATCCTCTAGCAAGGTAACCTTTAATAGGGTATATAGCCATCCCTTAACCGGGTGATCCTTAACAGGATTGGTTCCTAATAGAACCTTATTGTAAATTATTTAAGCAGACTAGGCTCCTAACAAAGAGAGCTTCAAAAGAGTTCAAAAATAAGCTTGTGGGTATTCATCCCCACTGTGGTTTTTCCCATTTGGGTTTCCACCTGAAAAATCTGTGTGTCATGAGTTGTGCGTTTTTCATGTGATGATTTAGCAGTCTTTGTTTAGGTGAATATGCATGCAAAGATAATGGTTATGGTATTACTGATAGAACACATGCATGAGTATATTAGCGAAGTTTTTTTCAAGTGTTAATTATTATTTGAAGTATTCAGTTTTACTGGTTTAGCTATCTGAAGTCTTACTGTGTTTAACCGGTATTGCCATGGTTAAGTTTAGTAATGAAGACAACCAGTTAGAATTGTTTTAACTTGATAAGTTGTGGAGAATTTTTTGTATGTACTAATTCACGCCCCCCCCTCAGTACCGATTAGGGTATTTGTTGTTTATCATTATTCATCAATTGGTATCAGAGCAAGTCCAGGTCCTCGGTGATATAAGCTTAACCGCTTGAGGTAAAAGAACCTTCTTTAATGATGAAGAGGGAAGGTCCTAAGTTCAATAGAGATAACTTCAAAATATGGAAGGATGGAATGAAGATTTATATCAAGAGTTTGGGTGCTCAACATTGGAGATATGTTGAGAATGTCTATGTTATCCCCACTGGTAGTCTAACCGATGATCAAAAAAGAGAAATTCAAGAAAATGGACAAGTCATGGAAGCCCTTATTAGCAACCTATCTGATATTGAGTTCATTGATGTACAAGATAAGGACAGTCCTAAGGATGTATGGGACACTCTGGAAACCATTTATGGTGGTGATGAGCATGTCAAGCAAGCTAAGGAAGAGACCCTTAGAGGAAAATTTGAAGACATGAGGATGGTTGAAGGAGAGACTATTCAATAGTATGGCATAAGGATCAAGACTGTGGTTGGAGATATCAAGAGAACTGGTGGAACAATTGATGATGCCGCCATTGTCAGTAAAGTTTTGAGATCATTGTTACCGGTCTATGCAATCAGAGTTGTTGCTATTCAGGAGCTAAGGTCTATCGACAAAACCAAGGTATCCTTAGACTCTATCATTGCAAAGTTGACTACATATGAGTTGAATAACTATGATGGCAGTATTCAAAAGACTGAGTCAACTTTTAGAGAATATGTTGCACCAACTAGAAAAGGCAAAGAAGTAAGTACCAGTTATGAATCCAAACAATGTAGAGACATGGATGATGAAGAGATTTTGATGGAGTTTGAATCTCTTCTTGCCAAGAGAATTACAAAAGGCACTGGAAAATACAGAGGTGAGCTTCCTTTAAAATATTTTTCCTGCAATAAGATAGGACATATAGTTGTTAACTATCCTAACAATGACAATAAGGATAAACCAGAGAGGTTTAGAAAGTACAAAGGAGGAGGTAGGAGAAATTGTCTTGTTGTAGTGGATGAAGGTGTTACTGATGAATAATCTGGGGATGAAGAGAATGAGGATATAGTGTTTGTAGCTATAAAAGAAGAAGTTTATGACAAGAAAGCCCTTGTCTCTGGCATTGACAATTCTAATGAGTGGATTATTGATAGTGGGTGTTCTCACCACATGACTGGTGACTGGAGAAAATTTCTGTCTCTGGAAGAATATGATGGAGGTGTTGTCCAGTTTGGCAACGATGCACCATGTTTGGTGAAAGGTAAAGGATACATCTCACTGAATGGAAAGAGAAGTTCAGATGATGTCTACTGGGTAGAAGGTCTTGAGTATAACCTTTTGAGTGTTGCTCATCTAAATGACAAAGGACTCATTATGGAGTTCAAAGGTGGAGTTTGCAGTATAATTGGAAAGAGTGGTGAACTTATTGCCACTGGTAAGCAGACCAAAGGTAACTTGTTTTAGTTGAATGCCAAGATTAGTCAGTGTCTAATGGAAAACTTTGATGATAGTTGGATATGGCATAGGAGACTTTGTTATATGAATTTTGATAATATTGTAAAGGCGAATAAGATCAAGGCAGTAAGAGGATTGCCTTTGCTGAACAAACCGGAGAATTATTTGTCCAGAGAATGCCAACTTGGGAAGATGTCTTCCTCAAATTTCAAAGGTAAGTCTTTTTCATTAGAGAAATTAGTTGATCTTGTGCACACTGATCTGTGTGGTCCAATGAAAACTAGAAGTATTCAGAGAGATAGGTATTTCATGATTCTTACTAATGAATGCTCAAGAATGATGTGGGTCACATTCTTGAAAGACAAGTTTGAGGCATTTGGAAAGTTCAAAGCCTTTAGAGCATTGGTAGAGAAGGAAAGTGGTCAAAGGATAAAATGCCTAAGAACTGATCAAGGAGGTGAATTCACTTCTGATGAATTCAACAAGTACTGTAAAGAGAATGGTATCAAGAGGTAGTTGTATGCCCCAAGGACACCACAACAGAATGGCATAGCAGAAAGGAATAACAGGACTGTAGTTGAAGCGGACAAAACAATGCTGATCCAAGGAAAGGTTGCTCACACTTTTTGGAGAGAAGCAGTGAACATTGCAGTCTATACTATGAACCTGGTACTCATCAAGAAAGGTAAAGATAAAACCCCTTATGAGTACTGGACTGGGAAGACTCCCACTATGAGTTATTTTAAATTCTTTGGCAGTAAGTTGTTACATTAAGAGAGGTGAGCATCTGAGCAAGTTTGATGCTAAATGTGATGGAATATTTCTGGGATATTCCAGTAAGAGCAAAGCTCTCAAATTCTACAATAATAAAGCTCAGAGAATTGTTGAGAGAATCAACGTCAGGGCTGATGAATCCCCTGAGAAACCTGAGGAAACCTACAATGAGCAAGTGGAAGATGAACCGGGTGTAGCCTTCTGGGAACCAATTAAGAAACAAACAAACAAATATCTCAGTGTTTCTGTACCAGTAGAAGCTGTAGTAGGTGAAGAAGAAGATGGAGAAGAAGAAGAAGAGGAAAAGCAAGCAGAACCAACTAGAGTCATTCCTAGATATATAAAACTAAATCATGATCCTAAGCAGATCATAGGTGATAAAGATGCAGGGATACTCAAAAGAAGAAAAGTGAAAGAAAACTCTTGTATGATTTTTGAATTTGAGCCTAAAACTACTAGAGAGGCACTTATAGATGAAGACTGGATTAAGGCAATCGAAGAGGAGCTGGACCAGATAGAAAAGAATGCAACATGGTATTTGGTACCCAGACTGGAACACAAGAATGTCATAGCTACCAAATGGGTCTTCAAGAATAAGTTGAATGAACAATTGTAAGGAACAAGGCAAGACCTAAATGCAAGGGATATGCTCAAGAAGAGGGAGAAGACTATGGAGAAACCTTTTCCCCATTGGCTAGACTAGAAGGTGTTCGAATGCTACTTGCATTTGCAACATTTAAAGGACTCAAGGTATACCAGATGGATGTGAAGTCTGCATTCTTGAATGGAATCCTAGAAGAGGAAGTGTATATTGAGCAACCGGATGGGTTTGCCTTATTTGAAGATAGTGGCATGGTGTGTAGATTACACAAGGCTCTGTATGGATTGAAGCAAGCACCAAGGGCATGGTATGAATGGTTACACTCTCATCTTGTGAAGATAGGATTTCAGAGAACAAGTGAGGACAACAACATCTACCTGAAATCTGAAGGTGATCAAATTTTGATCTGTGAAGTGTTTGTAGATGACATAATCTTTGGAGGAGATGATGAAATGAGCCATGCATTTGCAGATGAAATGAAGAAAGAGTTTGAGATGTCTCTGATTGGAGAGATAAAGTTCTTCATTGGTCTACAGATTCAATAGATGAAAGAGGGTATCTTTATTACCCAGTCCAAGTATGTCAAAGAGGTATTGAAGGCCTTTGGCATGGAGGAGAGAAAACCGATTGGTACACCGATGGTGACTGGCTGCAAATTAACTAAGGAAGATGATTCAATGTTGGTAAATGAGAAGGAGTACCAGTCAATGATCGGTAAGCTACACTATGTGGTACACAGTAGATCAGATATTGCTCATCCAGTGGGCATTGTGGCCCGTTTTCATAAAAGTCTGAGAGAATCCCACTTGGTAGTAGTCAAGAGGATTCTTAGATACCTGAAAGGGACAATTTATTATGAATTGTGGTATCCATACAATGGTGATTTTAATCTCAAAGTATTTACCGATGTAGATTAGGCAGGTAATGTGGATGACCGGAAGAGCACAACCAGTGGAGTGTTCTTTCTTGGTGGAAGACTAGTCTCATGGATGAGTAAGAAGAAGAGTTGTACTTCCCAGTCTACAGCAGAGGCAAAGTATGTGGTATAATTTATGAACTGCACTCCAGCAATCTAGATGAAGCATGTATTGGATGGTTTCAAAGTACCTATATCTGAACTAGTGAGTATATTTTGTGACAACACAAGTGCAATAAATATTTCCAAGAATCTGGTATTGCATGCTAGAGCTAAGCACATTGAGCTCAAGTATCATTTCTTGAGAGAGAGGGTTCAAAACAAAGAGGTTGTATTAGAACATGTTTCCAGTAAGGAGCAACTAGCAGACATATTCACTAATCCCTTACCGAAGACTACATTTACCTATTTAAGAGGAAAATTAGGGGTTATGCCCCTTCATGAAGTAAACTAAAGCTTTGTGCTCCACATCAGTCAGGTACTACAGTGTCAAATCTTTTAGGATTGATTTGTTGAAGGATGCTACTCCATAGGGGGAGCAGCATAGTGGAAAATGGAAGCTTGTGCCTCCACTTTGGCAATGTTGTCAAAGGGGGAGAAAATATATGATGTATGGGGGAGAAGATATCTGATGTATTGGAGAGAAGATATATAGTTGCACTGGTCTATGTTGTTTATAGTTGTAATTCTACACTGAGTATTGCCATCAATGCCAAAGGGGCAGATTCTTGGCATATGATGAATCAGTATGATGGTATGATGGTATGATGATATGATGATAATGTATGTTGTCATTGATGTCAATAAGTGCAGGTGAATCGGTATGAAGATTGGAGTAATTTTTTATTAATGTTCAATTTGGAGAACTGGTATGAAGAGATGTAGTGGACTGGTGTCAGGGTTTCACTAAGTGTGACTACCGATTGGTAGTCTTAGCTCTAGGGTTTCCAGTTTGGCAATCTAGCTTGTGCGATGCAACCGGTGACATTCTGTGATGAGTTAGCTAAGAGATAAGGATGAGATCGAGATGCCACGTCATTTTTCTACATGTGAAGGATTTTCTTGAGGATCTTGCATGTGAAGATCGATTACATTAAATGTCTACCTCGGGAATGAACATTCTTCTTAGCCGTATGTGAAGAGAGCGTGATGGGTTACTGATTTCCATATGCGGTGGAGAATGGACGATGTAGAACAACTTGTGATCAGTTTGAGATTGTTTCATTCTATGGAAAGTGTTTTGAACATTCAGGATTGGACTTCTTGTAATTATAAACCTAAAATGTTTAGGGTTTAGGGTTTATGTTACCGACCTAATTGTTGTTTATAAGGTTGATGATGTTTGTTATTGTTTGTGTTGGCAAATTTTGTGTTTGTATCTGAGTGATGAGATACTTGCCAGACCAGTGAGTGGAAAACTACAGAGTGTGATTGCAGAGTAGAGGAACTAAAAAGGATCTTCCTTAGCATGTAATGTTGTTATCAGATCAGAGCTTTACCCGTTGTCTTCTAACCATTTCAATAGTTGGAAAATCCCTTTACTGTGTATCTTTAACATGATTATTGGAAATCCTCTAACCAACTGACTCAAGATCATTGAGTTCTTCAAATCCTCTTGCAAGGTAACCTTTAACAGGGTTTCAACCTTTAACAGGGTATATAGCCATCCCTTAACCAGGTGATCTTTAATAGGATCAGTTCCTAACAGAACCTTACTGTAAAGTCTTTAACCGGACTAGGCTCCTAACAGAGCGGGCTTCAAAAGAGTTCAAAAACAAGCTTGTGGGTATTCATCCCCACTGTGGTTTTTCTCATTTGGGTTTCCACGTGAAAAATATGTGTCATGAGTTGTGCATTTTTCATGTGATGATTTAGCAGTCTTTGTTTAGGTGAATATGCATGCAAAGCTAATGGTTATGGTATTACTGATACAACACATGCATGAGTATATTGGCAAAGTTGTTATCAAGTGTTAATTGTTATTTGAAGTATTTAGTTTTGCTGGTTCAGCTGTCTGAAGTCTTACTGTGTTTAACTGGTATTGCCATGGTTAAGTTCAGTAATGAAGACAACCGGTTAGAATTGTTTTAACTTGATAAGTTGTGGAGAAGTTTTTTTATGTACTAATTCACCCCCCCCCTCTCAATATTGATTAGGGTATTTGTTGTTCATCATTATTCATCACATCACACAAAAATTTATCTCTAAAAGGCCCAATGTTGAAATTCACCAAACACTTCTCCTTTATCTCTATCTTTTGATCATCTTGCAACCAACTTACCTCATAAGGACAAGGATTCTCAAGCCTCTCCAATCCAAGATTCACAACCATTTCCTCAGATACCAAATTGTCACTGCTTCCACTATCTACAATATCCTTGCAACACTTAGCACCTGATTTACACATAGTCTGAAAAAGACTCTTCCTCTGAGTAGACCCGGTATCCTTTCTTTTGAACATAAGGGATTCTCCTTGCTCTAGTGCATAGTCAGATCTGGTACCTTCACATTCCAGTTCCTCATTTGCCACATAACTTCTTTCCATTCCCTTCTTACATTCATAAAATCTATGTCCAGTTTCTCCACACTTGAAACATTTGCCAGGAAAATTTTTACCGGTACTTCAAGTGCCTTTCCTCTGTGTTTTCTATTCTGGTTCTTTACTCCACTTAGGTTTTGATTCATCTTCCTCAACCAGTTTCTTCATACTGTAACTCATCTATCCTTTGAATTTCTCCTTCCCTCTATTAGGTTGTTTTCTTTTCATCTTCTCCTCATCCTTCAAAGCATACTGGTAAGCTTCTTCAACTATGGAAACCCTCAACATACTCATTTCATCCTGAATGTTAAAAGCAAGTCCATTTATGTACCTCACCACATTTTCTTTGTCCATATCTCTATGTCCAGATCTAATCACCACCTTGTAGAATTCCTTATTATATTCCTTCACAGTCATGTTTCTCTATTTCATGTTCTGCAACTTCTTGAACAATTCCAGTTCATAGTCTCTCGGTATGAACTTGGCCTTCAATCTTGCAACCATCTATCTCCACTGAGTGATCTTCAATTCAGAATTCTCTACTTTGTCTTTTTGCAATTCTTTCCAACATAAGGCAGCATGCCCTTTCAACTTATTATGTGCCAACCAGATTCTATGTGAGTCCTTGACATCCTCAAACTCGAAGTAATCCTCCAGCTCTCTAATCCAATCGATCAGATCCTTCGGGTTCAATATTCCAGAAAATTTGGAAACTTCATCTTTATGAACTTAACTTGCTTGTTGCACTGCTCTCAGAAATCCTTCCTCTCTTTTATCTTCCAGTCCTTCAGCTTCTTCAAGCTCTTCACCGACTTCTTCATATTCATCCTCAAATTTAGGGTTTCTCTGCAAACCAGCCAAAGCGTTTCGGATTTCATAAATCACTTCATTCTTGAAGTCTTCCATCATCTTCTCTACCCTTTGAGGGTGTGTCCTTCTAGGCGACATCTTCTCTTCCACTCTGGTGAATTGCCTCAACTAGGAGATCTGACTACCGGTTTCAATTGCCTCCCCTTGATGATCTATTGAACACACGCGTAGCCTGCCTCCAATCGAGGATCTATCCACCCAAAGGAATGCCTCAATGTTCACAAGCAATTCTTCCACCAGCCAATCCATAACCAGCTCTGATACCACTTGATGTAGCCATAATTGGTAAAACCCTCAAAGAGAATCAACCGACTTATGCAGCAAGAGTAACACAATGAAATCAACAAGAAAACATAACAAGATTACATAAATAGATCATATTATTGCTTTACAAATTATGGAAACCATCCATCTATCATCATGTAATCATCAAAGAACATTTGACAATTAACCGGTTACATGCAAGTTATCAGCTAGATACAATCCAACCAGGACTCTAAGAATAAACTGGATCACAAAATGTGAATCCCGATCCTTATTCTCAATTCTACTTCCTCTGCCCCTACAAATGATTACATAACAACATATTTATACCCACGGGAGCATATCTTAGCCGACCTCATAAGATTACATTTACCAATGTAGGAAAATGAAACGTGTAACTAGGTCGGCCCTAAGAATTAAATTAATCTTTCTAGAAAATAACAACCAAGAGATGTTATAGGTAGTTTGCATGCAGGAGTTCTTGGGATCTCTGAAGTTGTATTTCGCAACTTCTGCATGGTATCATTGCCTACATCTGTTGTTACTTGTTCCTGATTTTTCAGAAGAATATTTTGGAGGCTAGATTTTCAAGTTTTTCAGAGCCTTTTATATGAATCTAGGGTGCTTCTTTGTTTCTAGGCATTTTGGGCTCAAACGAACCTCACAGTTGGATTCAGGAGGCTGATTGGACGAATTTTAATATATAATTTGACTATTTTAGGTGACAGGGGAACCTGAGCTCATTCTTCCTACTTGGTCATACAGCCGCTTGCACGCATTCCAAGAAAAAATTTGGTTTTTTTTTACAAAAAAATTCTGCTTTATTTTTCAAAAAAAAATTAACCTAATTTTTTTTTTTTGGCATTCAAAAGATTTTTTTGGTTTTTTATAAAAAACATTATGAAAAAGGGAGGGGGAGGGTGCGTACCCTTGTACAAACTGCAACCGTAAGGTTGCTGGTTGTTGCCAAAAATCTCACCCCAACCCATGTCACCTTTCGACCACCCCCACCACTGACCCTACAAATGGCGGGACCAATGTCGCCACCAGCATCCCCTTCTCTACCGACGGGGATTTTTCCGATAGGCATGAATTTTCGGGTGCCACCATGGCCTCCTCCAACACGACCCTTTTCTAGTGACTACCAAAATTTCCAGCGAATTTTTTCCAGGAATAATTTTTTTTGCATGCAAGGGGGGATTTTTTGAACACCAAAAGAATTTTTTCCGATGACTTTTCTAGCAAGGGGAATTTTTTTTGGCCACAAGGTAATATTCTTAGAATATTCCACTAACATCAACATGACATCATGCTAACATCAACAATACGGAAGCCTTTGCATGGCCCCTGAGACCCTCCTTTTTTATTTTGGCCATAACTTGGGCATACGATATTGTTTTTTGAAAAACAAGATATCATCAAAAAGTTGGTTTCGTATACTTTCCATATTTGAGGGTTTCATCACTTGGTTTATTTTTTTGTGAATTATACAACCATTTGAAGTTAGAGGTGTTGTTTTTAGTCTCGAGCTCATAACTTTTCGCCAGTTTCTCCATTTTTTACGATTCCAATGACATTGGGATGGTGTTTCAGAGCTCATCACAACCATTCATGCATGTTTTCTAGATTTTACTCCAGGTACATTTTATTCATTTTTTTGTGTTTTCACACTCTGGTGAATTACTTGGACATATGAGCTCGTGGAAAATTTTAGTTTGTGTGGGATGATTCATTTTTGGCTGTTCTTCATGTATTTCTAGTCTGATATCTTTTTTTGACATTTTGAGCTTTCATTGTAAGCACTTACGATTTTGCAAATGCACTGAGATAAAGTTCCACTATGCTTTGCATGCTTGGGATCTTGCACATCTTGTGCCTTATTATACTTGTACTCCATTATAAAGTGCCATGAGGGGTTTGATGTTTGTCTTTGTTTACCATCTACCTTTGTCATGTGAGTGTTCCTTTCACAACCTTAGCCTCATGATGTGTGTGAAGTGAGTGTTCCTTCCACAACACTAGCCTTTATATGTGTTTGTACTTTCTTTTGCACTCTCGATGTTCCTAGTTCTTCATCATGCAGTTTTTTCTTGGCATTCAGTTTCAGTGTACCTGTCACCTCTCCCTTGTCAGCATTATGGGGGGTTTCTCCTATTCATTGTTGGTTTTAATGCTTCCTTGGTTCGTTGGAGTGAGCTATGTATTCAGTATTTGTTCCTATGTACTAGGTAGATGTAGTGGTTGGTTACCTATGCATTTTGGTGAGATGGATCATTTACCATATGGAGACTCTTTCATTCCTATTTTTGGAGGCAACCTTTCATCTTCAATTGATCAACTCTTCAGACTTTGGTGTTTTTGCCATTTGTATCTTCCAGTTCAGTTGTTTGCCTTTGTTTGCCATCTGATTCGAGTAGTGTTATTTGAGGGAACTCATGCAGATTACAGTCTTCTCTACCTGATCATCTTCTATTTCAGTGGAGGTTCTTTAGATTGATAGTTATTCGATGGCAGTGTTTGCAGCTTCATGCTTCAGTGGTGTTCTTCATGTTCATCCTTTGTTCCTTTTTTCTAGGACATTCTCTTGTTTGGAGGCTTCTTCAGTCCTTCACTTGTATTTCTCTCTTTAGGAGAGGAGGTTTTCCCATGAGGTTTTCTCCTTTTCTCCAGTTGTGAGAGATCTATTGTACTTGGGTACCTCATCAGGCCTAGTTGTCGGGACCCATTGTTACTTTCATGCATTTTGTTTACATGTGTTTTTAGTCCTTGTTGTTTTTAGGTACTCCCTAAGTTCATCTTAAGGGGGTTGTTAGAGTTATCATGTATTACCTAATAATTATTTATTTAATTATTAGTAATTATTAAATACACATTATCCCTTTAGGGTTTCTTTAGGGTTGCATAATCTCCTTTTATAAGGATTGTATTGTATTTATTTTTTATTCCCTCTATGAATGATAATCTTTTTCTTCAGAGCCATTAATGTTTTTTTGCCTCCATTCTTCTCTTGTGACAGGTATTTTGTTTGTAGGTGTTCTTGGGATCTCTGAAGTTGTATTTCTCAACTTCTTCATTGTCTTTGCAACTAACCATTGTAGAAAAATTTGTTTCCTTGCAGGATGTGGAAAATTAGCAAAGGGCTGAGTAGGGAGTTAGGATGTTAAGAAGCTAGGAAACAATCCTTAATTTTGTAGTCAAAATCTTGGCACCAATAGAAATGTGTTTTGGGAGATCAATATACTAGATTCATTGGGAATAGTAGGTCCGGCCAATTTGGCTGTGCACTACCTCCTCAAGTTGTTTGAATAGGTTGAAATCAACACAAAATTAGTGATGAGGGTGAGCCAAAGAAAACTTCTCCATCTCTACATAAACAACAAAGATCACTAAGAAGATGATCTAGGTAAGAAAGTTCCAGAAAGGTAGATATAAATATTGGGAATTCAACCCATATTGAGACATGAAGAGATATTTTTTTAGCAACTAAAAGGTCATGAATCCAAGGTTTAAACACAAGGAGAAAGGAACAAACAAGTCATAGGCCTCATGTGATTGTAATTGCATAAGCATGATTAGGTTAAACAAAATGAAAAAGGAAAAACCCTTAGTGAGGTTTGTATAGAAGCAAGTCAAATCCCATGTGGTGTCTAGGATTTATTAACCTAGTCATGGAGCACACTTTTAGAGAGAACTTTACTAACAAAAATGTCCAACATGAGTAAAATTCCCAATCCACTTACATAATTCATCAAACTCAAGAATTGGAAGAACAACATATGAAGGTCCATTAGGGTACTTACCTCGTGGAACACCTTCAAGAATTCATTTTTGGGTTGTTTGAGAGGGAGAACCATGTGAGATGGCATCATCAAGTTTTTATCTCCAGTATAACTAGATGCAAAGGAATTTAATTCCAAGTTCATATAAAGGGGAAAAAGAGAGACCTTAGGCCTAGTAAATGGGAAAGGACCACAATAAATGTAAGAAAATGCTTGAAGTATCTTGCAAAAATTGTAATTTGAGATGCAAACTACAAAGCCAAGAAACCCTAGCAAAGTGATATCTCTTCAAAAATAATCCAAGTGATCTCATCTAGCATTAGTTATATTATATAATATATATGTATATGTATATGTATATGTATGTATATATGTGTATATGTGTATATGCATGTATATGTACATGTTTAAAGTCTAGTGCATAATCATCATCCAAAAATTGTTTGATTGGTAGAGTTGACCATAAAATTTTGGCCTTGAGGTATTGAGATGGAGATGTATATTGGATTCGCCTTTATTTCTAATTTCTCTCCAAAAAATGTGCAAACAAAATATTAATTATTTTTTAAAGTAGCTTCAAAGTTTTTTTTATTTCAAATATAATTTGATTCATAGAATTTTGATTGGTCTATTAAAATTTAGCTAGTAGTTTTATTTAATATTCAAAAAAAGGGATAAGTTGTAACCAATCAAATATTTTCAAGCAAAAAATAATTTATTTTCTAATATTTGTATGAATGCATAATCCATGCAACTCATATGGTGTTGTCAACCAAATGTCATCGAGATATAAATAATAATAATAAAAAATATTCTTTCTATTATTTCAATGTATGCATAGTATGCCCATAAACAAAAATATTAATCTACTTTTTGATGTTTGTATGTATACATTTCACATGAAATTTTCATGACCACAAGCCAATCAAATGTTATCTAAAAGAATTAAGTTTATTTCTAACTATTATAGTATGTATGTGTATTGTAGGGAAGTGAAAATTGATCTATTTTCTAGTATTTTTATGTATCCATATCACACACAACTTGCTTAGAAACTAGATTAACTAACTAATGATGCATAGTGAAGCAATGAGAATTTTTTTTTGAAAAAACTATATATTTATATTATATGTGTCATAGTTTGCACCACATTAGTAGCCATGAATACAAAATGTGGAGGCACACATGAGGTTAAAATGAAACATAAGAGAATATGAATGAAAGTAGCGAAGAATACAAAATATGGAGGCACTCAAGAGGTTAATGTGACACATTGGAGGCTAGGAGATTGCAAGTGGAAGATGAATTTCATAAAATCTTTGTGAGTGTATTAATAGATATTTGTGTTTAATTTTTATAACTATGCATCTTTCCAACTATTTGTGAGTGAGGTTCTCCTATGTCTATTTATGGTTCCATTTTTTGTTTTGTATATAGTGTTTGGTTGATCTAGGACACAAATCTTATTTTTTATGGTGTTATGGTAGTGGTTGGTCTAGAAAATAAGTTTGACACTTTGTAGAATAAGGGTTTGAATATTTACTATCGTTTTGTACAAATTTTCTTTTCATGTCAATCTTACAAATATTTTATGTGGATGTGTGTTTATTTTTAATATCTCTTTATTCATTTTATTTTTGGTGTCAAGGGTATAATAGAAAAATTAAAGGGTTTTCCCAAGGTTTGAGCATTAAATTCTCTCAACTTTTTTTTGTTCAAAGCCTATGCATAGTTGATTAGAAAAGCACATTTTTTTATTTACTTGTAGTGCAATGGTCATGGCTAGGATGGAGAACAAGTTTGGGGATTTTCACAATGAGGATTTAAAGGTTTACTATTATTCTACATATCAATCTTTTAATGTCATTGTTACAAATACTTTTTCTTGGATGTGTGTTTATTTTTTAGTGACTCTCCATTCCTCTGTGTTTTTATGCTAAGAAGTGTAATAAAATTAGTGGGTTTTTTTGGAGAGTGAGTATTAAGTTTCAGTAAATATTTTTATTGAGCATATTTTTTTATATTTTAATTGTTTGGTATTTGTTAGTATGTTCATGTCTTTGATTTTGCAAACTAGGTGAACAAAAAGACGAGATTTATAGATTTTCTATAAACTCTCTAATACACTAGCTATATAGATGATAATGCTTAGTGAACACATTCACATGATGCACTACCATCCTTGACGATGAATTTTTGTCTCGCATTTGGGTCTTCTCTTAATCCTCTTTTCTCCTCTATGATCAACTTCTATGAATTTGATTTCAACTCTTTATAAACAATAATGTATTACTTTCTTCTATGCTTCAATTAATTAAATCATTTCATTTAAGGTATTTTTTTTGGATTGTGGATTTATTTTATTAAATCCTAATAAACTAGTTGAATCCTAATATAAAGTAGCAAAAATAATATAGTTAAATATCTTAGTTAAATTTTACTTTTCTTACTTTCAAACAAATTTGCTTGAATTCCATTAGTAAGACAAAAAGTTTCGTCCACAAAATAAAAAATTTCATGTAAATATGAAAAAATGTGAGTCAATATTTATACACATTTTGTATATGTTTTTTTTTGTGTGTGTGTTTGTTCTACTTAGCTCTACATTAGTCAAGCTTCACCATATATATTTATAGTTATAATTTTTGTTTGCAGGGGTTGTGATTGACATGAAATGTAAATTTTGTTGTTTCTATGGTGTATGAATTGTGGTTTATTTGAATAGCAAGTTTGAGGCTTTTAATTGCAAGGACTTAGGTTTATTGTAATTTTATACGATTCTCCTTAAATTTCATTATGTTGAAGGCAATATGTTATTTGAAATGGGCAACTTGATTTTTCTCATCAATGGTCTACAATGCTTGAGAAAGGATTAAGACAATCAAAATGATTTGCATCATCCAACATGAATAGGTGGGAAATAATATGAGCACCATGCTATTGAACCATACGTCTGCTTACAAATGCAGGGTCGAATGTTTGTGATTGGTAATGGTTTAAGACATCTAAATCACATAAGACAAAATTATGAATATCCTATGGATTACAGCTTTCTTTCATATGTTCATAGAGACTGATTCCTTAAATACATGAAAAACCCATTTTAAATATGTTCACTCCCTCTAAACATAATAAACTAGAAAAGACATGATATTTCATTTTTTGAACCAAACTAGAACAAGGCCTGTAGAGATAAATTGGCTATGCAACTAACTAAAACATCAATTGTATAAGGAGAAAAAGACACATCGAGATATGTGCCCCTTATACAACTAATATTTTAGCTGGCTGCATAACAAATTCCCTATAGATATGGTAGGCAATTTTTTTTGTTCTTGTAGTGTTGTAAATTGTACACCCTTGCTAGGGTGGTACAATTTCACACTTAGGTTACCACCCACCTTAGTTTGTCTTGCATCTTGCATTTCTAATTTCCCTTTAAGCATTTAATTTTTTTTGTATTGATTATAGAGATTAAACTGATTTACAAAATAGTTAGAACCACAACCAGCAATTCATATCATCCTTCTATCTAGGTATACACATCAGTAAGTATGTATAGATCGGGCCTTTAATACATAGGTTTAGACAAAATACCAATCTGGTACTACAATCCTATACATCTAAACAGGAATATACAAAAATCCATCAAGCTATACAAAACATCCACCATGAGACAACCCCGAACTAGATCCAGGAAACCCATCCTAGGGGGCCTTCCATCCAAACCAACCTCCGATCATCCATTATTCTGGCAGAGTGCACCATTTGATGGTGAACCAGCTCTCCATTTCCTTCGATTTCTTCCATAAGAGAATCTAGGGCGTTGACAAAGGGAGTCCTTTCTGCATTCATTCTCCCCAAGGTATAACCATGAGAGAGCTCAAAGATAAATAGTCCTATATGCTCGTCAGTAAGGAATCTGTGAAATTTCTCCTTGTTCAACCTGATAACCATAGTAGCCTGCGGGAAGATAAAATGAAAGGTGAGTCTACGAAAAGATTCAGTAAGGGCCCTTACTTCCCCTTGAAATGTTTCTATATTTATAATTCTCCATAGATATCAAAGTATTTCACAAGATAACAAATTCCAAAAAATATTAGTGTCTTTCTTAATGCCTCTAATAAATCCAGTAACAACATCAAGTATGTTAATATGCATTGGTAAACCCAGCCCAAGAATAAGCCAAAATGTCTTAGCAATAATACAATCAAAGAAAATATGCCTGATGGAGTCCTTCACTTTACAAATATTACAAATATCATCTTTATTATAGTCAAATATGATAGGTAGTTTATCAAGCATTAACAACCATCTAAAAGTTTTCTTTTTTAGGGGCTAGAGGAAAGCTCCAAAGAACCTTAAACATTTTGCCCCATTGAGTAGGGGATAGATCCGAATACCAATTAACATTAACATGATTAAAAATATTAGAATTATATGTCAGTTTTATAAATAGAGATTGATTTCACATTACAAAGCAAGCTGCCATCAACCCATGAAAAGGATACAAATTTGTCATCATTCACATCGCCTCCTTTAGGAAGCTGCAAGATACCACATGCATTGCACATGATGTTATATGTTCTTCTATTAGAAAATGGAAGTTGATACTTACTAGAAATATTTCCCTATGAAATGAGAGCACTATTTATAATAATATCTTTAAAACAACATATACCTTTGTTGGCCCATTTCTTGGCCGAACACCCTTGAGTACGAGGGGTTTTCCATTGTGGGTTAAGTTCCACCAAATTTATCCTTCCCCACAAACTTGGTTATCCTGACTGATCCAATTATTACCAATATTAAGACTAACGCTCTTGCACGCCTTCCAAATAGATTTGAAGATAGCAGAGCCTGCAGTAGAGACTGAGAAATTACCAGCTATAAGGTCACTAATAGGAAGGCATCTCCAGGATTTAGCCTTCTTGGGAACACCCAATCTGATTTTGTTTCGAATGAGAACTTTCCAAGGTTCATTGCTTTCCACTACATGGAAGATCCATTTAGAAGCAAGTGCAATCCCTTGCACTTTAAGATCCTTAAGGCCCAGTCCTCCAATAGCCTTATCCATACAACACCACTCCCATTGACTGAGTGTTCTTTTTTGTGTCCTCTACCATCCGACCACAAGAATTCCCTGATGATCTTCTGCAACTCATTGATTTGATAATTAATAAACATCCACACAAAGGTGTAGTAGATATTGTGGGATGACAGGATCTTTTGACAAACTTGTACTCTCCCAGCAAGCGAGAGGTAGTGTTTATTCCATTTGGTAAGCTTGGGTTCAATATTTCCCTTAATCCAAAACCACATAGATCTTTAAGACAAGGAGGGATTGTGAAAGTAATCCCTGGGTATCTGACAATTATGTTAGGTCCTCCCCATTGAAACCCATAGGTGGAAAGCCAGTCTGGTGGCCGCTCAGACCAACTGAGAAAAGTAGATTTGTCTTGGAAAATTCTTGCCCTTGAAGCATCACAAAACAAGGTGAGCTTAGTAGATAAAGTCATGTTTTCATTGGATAGCTCAAGGAATAGAGAAGTGACATCTGCAAACTAAATGTTAAGAAATTCATATTTTTTTGGAAGGGAGATCCCTCTAACTTTATGAGAGAGAGAGCTATCCCTAAGTAGGTAATATAGAGAATCTGAGGCTATCACAAAGAGAGCAAGGGCAAGAGGGAACCCTTGCCTAATAGACCTACTAAGCTTGACGAGCTAATAGATAGAACCATTAACTTCAATATGGGCATGTGCATCCTTAAGGAGAACCTGAACATATTGGCAAACAACCTCAAGGAAACCAAAAGCTTTAAGAATCATGGAAATAAAGTTTCATTCAATCCTATCATACGCCTTCTCAAAGTCCAACAGAAAAATGGCTACCTTTTGATCCAAAAGTTTATCCCACTCTATAGCCTCCTAGGTGGTAATGAGGTTCTCCAGGATGTATCTCCCTTTAATAAAATAGGTTTGTGTGGCACAAATAAACCTAGGTAGGATATTTTCCAGTCTAATAGGAAGCATCTTCGCAAGAATATTATAGGATACATTAAGTAGTGTAATAGGATGCCAATTGTTGATAAGATATTTGTCCTCTTCTTTAGGGATAAGTTTGATAAGGCCTATATTAATGTCAGCACCCAATGACCCTATCATAGTGGCTTCCTTGTACACCTCAAGAAATTCATCCACAATCCAACTAATGTTAGACTTATAGAATTCAATGGTAAGCCCATCTAGCCCATGGGCCTTATTATTATGCAGAGAGTTGATGGCTCATTTCCTTTCCTCAATCAAAAACGATCTACTAAGAGTCTAGCCTTCTTCAAGTGACAAAATCTTGGGGACAAGAGACTAACACTTGTCTCTAGCAAGCATGGATGAAGGAGAATCTTCCGAGGATAAAAGCAACTTGTAGAAGCTAAGGAATTTTGGCATGATATCTTCTTCTTTAGAGACTTCCCTGTCGTCCACCCACAACTTGTCTATCTTCTCCTGATCTTCTTTTGCTTCTGCAGGTTGAAGAAGAACTTAGACCCTTTATCTCCTTGATCCTAGCCCTAGTCCTGGCTCCAATGGCTCTTACATGTTGCATTATTCTAAGCTTATCTCTAGCCACCACCACCAAGTGAGTAAGATGTGAATTGTTGGGATCATTTTGAATGTCCTCCTTTGCCTTATGTAGATTAGAAGAGAGGATAAGCTCCACCTATCTAGCATCCTTGGCCTTCTTCTTGCCAATGGTACTAAGAACATTCTGCCAACTAGACACTGAGGTGTTCCACCTAGCAATATTAGAAATATCTTGACAATTCAAGTTATTGAACAATCTCAAAATATGGATAGCATCCAAAACATCCTGATCTTGTAGTAATTTAGTGTTAAGAATGAATTTGCCACCACCTTTGTTGCCAAACTTGATAGAGCTCCTAAAGACAATATTGGCAAAATGGGGTGGTGGTCAAATAAGGAAGATGTCCTCACAACCACCGAGCACCCTTGCTGATATGGGACAAAGGAGAAGGCATCCTTATTGGCTTAGAATCTATTTAATCTAAAGAAAATCCCACTCCCACCTTTTTGGTAATTTCACTAGGTAAACCAGATTCCTTTGTAAGATTGTTTTAAGCCATCCAAGGGGTCAAAAAGTCTCTTGATACCTTTCAATCTTTCCCAATGTATCTTCTCTCCCCCTCTCCATTCAACATTGGCTTCCCCTAGCTTATCATCCTTGTGTTAAACCATGTTAAAATCTCCCCCCAAAATCCACGGGATATTTGGTAGGGATTTAAGCATTTAATTAATTAATTTAATTAAATCTAAAGTCATATTTCATCACTTCATACATTATAAAATTGGGCCCTTTACCCTAAGTGCGCCCCTTTTTATTTTATTCCTCTAATAAATCATTTAATTATAAACCCTAATTATGTCCTATTTCAACCTTTAAGGCTCGATTTCACATATCAATACACCTTGAAATCAGCTATAACTTTGGGATTCTCTCTAATATCATCATATCTAATGACCTTAGAAATCAGGTAAAAAGTTGGTCAGACCGTGGCGAGAGTGCACATGGTCCTCGGATTTTTCCCCAAAATTTCGGGAGCACAATTCTACGATATTATAATGCCTGACCCCAAAATAGTGGCAAAAAATTCAATTCCTAGGTCAGCCTAAAGGTGGAATTAAGTTGAAATTAATATCTAGGGTCTCATACATAAGAGCTCTCTTTCTTCATTTGAAGGCAATGAAGAACTATCCGATCTAAGAATCTAAGAGTAGGTGTTTGGAGCATAAGGAGCCTTCTATGTAGTGAAAGAGAAGCCTATGTGGAGTCTTTGACATAATTCAACAACATTTCATCAAGCAGTCATCATCAATTATGAGCCTTGAAGACATTGGAGAGTAATATGAGAGCTTGTGGCAATATCTCTCCCTTAGGGATTGGTATTATTTCATGTTATTTTCATCTCTTTGTATGACATTCTTTACATCAACTTGCATATTTACATTCATTTTTTAGATCACTTTGCATCATTGATTCAGAGCATTTACTTCATCAATTACAAGCATTTAGGGTTTACTCTTTAGGGTTGCTCTAGATTGTTTGCATTCATCCTAGGGTCTTGCACACACACAAGATTCCCGCACACACTATTTTACTATACAAATCGGCTATTTATAGAGGTGGAAATCACCAATATAGGGGTTTGACTAAGGCAAAACCCTATATAGCCATCCAAAACCCTATTTTCAGTTGCAGGTACAAGTACAAGATCTGATCGTCACTGCAATTTTTAGGTTTGGCAAAGCACACAGACATAGTCTCAAAGATCAAATTTGAGCAAAAATCATTGGGACAGGGGCATGGCACCCTGGTCCTACCCAAGATAGGGGTGTGGCACCTGATCCTCTCTAGGTGCCCAGGTCCTCTCTAGGCACCCTGGTCCTGCACCTTGGTCCTTTATGGGTGCCCTGGTCCTCTCTAGGCACCATGGTCCTTTCTGGAAGCCCTAGTCTTGTGCCATGGTCCACCCATTTTCATGTGAAATTTGGCAAGGGGGAAGCTCTGAACATCATAATTTCATCATCCTAGTTGTAGCATTATGTCAGATCATCAGGGATAGTGGTGTGGCACCTTGGTCCTGGTCAGTTTGGCTCAATTTGTAGCATCAAGTACACATCCAAAATCCTCCCCCTTTCATGTTTTCAATATCTCAGTTTCAGATCTGCAAGTTTGTGCAATTTTGAGTTCATTTATGCTTCATTTGTTATCTCCTAGCCTAGTTGATCAATCAAACCCTAATTTTTCTCATCATTTGCAACAAGAGGAATAGAAACCCTAAGAGGTAATCCTTGGCTCTCTCTTTCTCACAAGAAGTATCCAAAGTGATCTATCTCTATAGGCTCTTTCATATTCCCAATGTGTTGGTAAAAGTGGGATTAGGACCTAGTCACCCGATCTCGCTTTTCCCTCCCCCACAGTTCTGAATGAGGACAAGAACATATGTTACAAATGATGATGTTGATTTTTCCAAAGGAGATGCAAGATGAGCATCTGGACGATTGAATTTTTAGTGTTTGTAATTTGCCAATTTTTATCATTCCACGTTCATTATGTTGCAATAAATTCAAAATTGTGATCATAATCTTCATTCTTTTTAATCAGTCATGTTGAGAAAATTTCACCACTAAAAGGCATTGTTCTTTTCTGCCATGAAGCTCTTCAAATTTGGTCTACCACGGGCCAATTTTTTTATCAAAGTAGAATATATTTTATTTCTATTTTTATTTTTTCATTGCATCACATAATTAAATTTAGGGTTTCATTATAACCCTAAAATGTTTCGCACATCTACATTAAAAACATAGCTTCATTGAGGTGTCAATGTCATTGCTAATTTATTCAACACTATTTCTTAATTATATTGATGTGTAGCTAATTTAAGCCATGACAACAAATACTACTTGTTTGGAATTATTACTGAATTCTATCTCCATGCATGTTATTAACGATGTAGAACTTCTCTTGTATTTTGTTGACTTGTTGAGAGCATAATGGTTTGTAATTCATCATGGAATGCTAAGTCAGTATACATTGTTGGTACATATACACAGGTGAATTCGATAAAATAGTAATCAGAAGTTGTGTTTTTATATGACATAATTATATACTTATTTTGATTACACTTTTATATCTTATGTTACACAACTTTGGTCTCTGCTTTCGTTCACTCTAAATTTTTTTTCAAGGTGTCTTTTTGTAGAAAGGTGAAATAGGTTTTTAAAATATCATGCTCCTTCTCTCATCATATCTTTTTATTCTTCTCCTTCTCTCTTTCTCTTTCTATTCATATATTTTTCTACCTTTATCTTCATATCTTTATCTCTGTCCCTCTATCTCTTTCCTTGTCCATTTCCATCTCTCTATTTTTATATCTTTGTCTCTCTCCCTCTCCCCCCTCATTTTATCTCCTTATATTTATATCCCTATCACTCCATCTCACCATCTATATCTCTATCTCTCCCTCTCCCTCTTTCTCTATATCTCTCTACCTCACCCTCTACATCTCCATTTCTCTCTGTCTTTATCTCTCCCTCTAGTTATTTATCTCTTGCTTCCCCTCTTGCTCCCTCTTCATCTCTACTATTATCTTCCTCTCTCCATCTCCATTTAAAATTTTTTCTCCTACTCTCTATACATATGGATCTATCCCTCCTGTTGACGACCATTTTTGACACCCCCGCCAACAGTCAGGTAGCCAGCGTGAACACTCACCACCTCTCCTGAAAAGTAACTAGTTCAGAAAAACTCACTACTCCAAGGTCTCTATACTCGGGTCTCGATGGTGATGGACAACCCAATGGTTCATGTGGTTATACCTATAGAGGGCCTGGTGGTTAGAACTAAATCTCGTTGGTTATGGATAACTGCACTTCCTTTCTTTTTGTATTTTTAGGGTTTAAGATTCTTTGGGAAATAAAATGAGAAGCGTAAAGGGAAACAATAAAATAACAATACGGACCAATATAATGACAAATTAATGAACTACTCAATTATTTCCTTGCAATCCAAGAAATTACGAAATATTATCCAAGTTAGCATTCAACAACGGACCTCCAGAAAACCTGCAAAATCATCAATTTCACAAATTTATGGAAATAAAATCATCAACAATATGGCATATCATAATAATTCTCATACACCACTGGCGTATGCAATATGATTCATAAAGTGATAGACAAAAATATTAAACCATGTTCCTAACGCCAAATAATAGATGTTACCAGATTACACAGAACAATTTGGTAGAATATAAACGTAGATCAGGCAATCTACAAGCTGCTTCTCATATTAATCTCCATGAATGTATAACAAAAATGACTCAAACTTCTTAACAATCTGAAAAATATTCTAAAAATATCTAAGTAGGCCACAAATCATCAATTTGGGACCCTTACAAATGAATCCAACTTCTCAATTTATAGAAGTTATTTACTCTACTATCTAGGAAATAACCCTACCCTAAATTAAGAACTGAAACTAGGAGTCACAGTTAACTTGCAAATTTCTGCCTTGACACTCCACTTAACAACTACGAAATGGAGACTGCATGAGCACTACGAAAACCCTGCTGGGTGAGCCACGTTTTCATAATCATGCAGAATTTCTCTCAAAATTGGAACTCGAGTAGGAGCCTAAGTTAAAAAATACAAGATTTAAGGATTTATAAAAAAAAATCTTTGGCATCTTTAGCAATTGTGTGCTTATCCTTTATTTCTTTATAAAAGCTCTATAATTATGAACTATACATGCAACTTTTTGAAACAGAGGATCTGCTACATGCTTAACTCTAAATTTATACTTCTTCAAAACTTCATTTGCATGCGTTCTCCCCTCCTCTAACTCCTTCACTATGTGTGCCACCTCCTGACACTGAGTAATCAGATACGTGTACATGTCCATAAGGGTGACGTCAAACTGTGTCATGGGACCTAGGTGTTGCGCCTCATATGCATCCTACTGATTCAAAACTTGCTGCTGGCCCATTATTACTATATCAGCTAATCTGAGGCCAAAAGGTCCTTGCAAAAATAATCTTATTTTGGCTGTATTTACTTGGGCCCATAACTTGGCTGCAGTTGCCACCCGCCTCAACTCCATTAACGCTTTTACTTCTTCTTCTCACAATGATGAGGTAGAAGGCAAGTTATTAGTTCTGCACGAGTCCAGGGCTTTACTCATTTCAACTAGCAACTGCTTATAATGTCCTATTTGTGCTTTGAGTTCCACGTTGGAAGTATGCTCCTTCTCTACACGTCCTCTGATGATGCTCATGGCTAACTCCAAAGTATCTAACTCCCCCCACTTGGTTTGTTTGCCCAAATTTATCTGTGATATTTGGTATTTGGGAGAAGCTTGTCCCTCAGCCTGAGATGGAACTGCCACATCTGCAATCACTTCACCAGAACTAGTTTTCAATAGGTGATGAACAATTTTCATCTTCTTAGCCTTTGGTGGCTCCTCGGTGATTACTTGTTGCAGAGTGACCATAGGGAGCTCCACTTTTCTCTTTTTCTTCCCAAAGGTAAATTCTAGCCATTGTGGTATATCTTCATCCTTGTCACCTTGATGTGACACTATATCCGTAGTTATAACATGAACCTCTGCCTACTCCTCTGCTCCACCTCTTACATCTGCTTCCATTTGCTCGGGGTCTTGAGGTGGTATAACTTGACCAGATAAATTGGTTTGGAGAGCTTTTTGCTTATGTAACTCTCCTAGTTTTCCACTCCTCATTAAGTGCCATTTCTTCATCACCTGCCTCTGTTTCCCCTTGCCTGACTGCTATATCCTTAAGAAGGTCATCTTGATCTTGAGGGGTTAGAATCAGTCTTTCTTTCAATATGTCTTCTGTCTCATCCCCTTCTTGTTCACCTTCTAGTGGTCATTATTGTTCATGATCCTCTTCTCCAGATCTAAATTAGACTCGATGTTTCTAACTTTTATTACTTCAGTGATAGACTTGAAGCCTTGCACTCTGGGCTGCCCTGCAGATATATTGACTGGTGGTGGTGCAGGGGCACTAGTGCCTGGAGCATTTGTGGCATCTATTGAAGGTGGCTGAGCGGGTATCTCCTCAGTAATTTTTATATTTTCTTCTTGTTCTCGAGTACCCTCTCCTTCAGTGCTCCCTATAGCCATCATTGATGGGAGAACTTTGGCAAGTGGTACCACTCCCAATCTATTGGTCACTCCCAGGTCTGTAGCCTACTTTAATAATTCAGACTCCCTCATCTTTTCTTGGAGTTTCTTCAGTAAGTCCTCAGTGCTTTTTTGAGGTTAGTCTTCTTCACCTAGATCGGTGGACGTATTTTTCCTCGAGGTTGACCTTGTCTTTTGAGCGTACTCCTTATGGCCCCTTGACTAAGGTACCCCTGAAGTGGATTCATTATGATTCTCCTTTGAGACACTGGGCCTTACCCTCTGGCATAACCATTGCTCGATCTTGTTGATGACCACTTGGGAGACCTTCTCCATATTTGTGTCTTCACTTGTAGACCATTTTATTGGGGAGAGGGGCCTTTTATCCATCCCTGATTCCCTATAAGCTGGATCAAGTAAGTCGCCATCATCCCCAAGGTCTTTAAGGAGGTTAGTCTTGATTTCGAAATCTCTTACTTGTGGCATAGATAACTTGTTATAGCTCTTCTCCCTAACCTCAAAACTATCTTGAAGGTTGGCCCAAAAGTCCTCCAAGCTGGGCTTGTGCCCCTCATATGCCTTCGGCATAGCTTGTTTAAGTTTCCCGTAGGGATCATAGAACTCCCTAGCATGACCATACTCTTTCAAGTTCAAATCTTGAAGCTCTTGTTCTACTAGCTTCACTACTTGTATTTTGGAACATGCAAAGTATCCAATATATACTGAGAAATCGATACCTGCTTTGTGTTTTGATGACAAAAGTGACTGGAGGCCCACAAGCTACCTCACATACTCTAGCAAAATTATCCTATCATTGCAGTATCGGGGTAGTAGCATTGGGTTTCCTGTGAATCCGCTAACCCTGATGTATGTAGAGTGTGGGTTTTGGATAAACCAACATGCCCACTCTCAGGTGATAGCCATGGCCTCTGGGCTAATCCGATATCCTGCATCTCCTGTCAATTTGATTATTATTTGGGAAGACGAAGGCATCATTAACCCTTTTAAAATGAGTCTTTGCATTGGCTAGAGTGAACTGAGCATAATACTCCCTTATCTTCTTTTGTCCTTCCTCCTATCCCAATTGACCTTCTACTTATAGCCCTAGAAACATTCCAGCTCTAGCGGCTACTCGGATGACATGTGACGTGAAAAAGAACTTTTGAGTAGGCTGAACTTCTTTCATCTTCTTATAGATATTGTCAGAGAGGATCTGCAGCCAATCAAAGTATTGTTTTCCTATTAAAATAGTGCTCATGAATTGGAACATCCAAGGATTTAAATGCTTGCAATCCAGCTTGCCAAAGGCCTTGCTGAGCATAATGATTAAGTCTCTTTGAGGCTCTTTGAAATCTGCCCTTGGGATCTTTGTTGCCTTGAGTCTTGTCTTTCTTTCTTCTTCTAACCAGTTTGTATTCATGTGCCTCTTACTAGCTGATATTTTGTCATTCCATTCCTTTAAGGCCTCTTCTTTGGTTAACAAAAATACCTTCTCCGTGGTTGGGATTCCAAAGACGAACCCAAGCATATCTGAAGATAAGTCTATGACTGTCTTTCCTTGTGCATCTGTGCACTTTCTAGTTTCTGGGTTATAAAATGGGGTAATGATCATTATGAACTCTGGTGCCTATACTAACTGTGGGAAGATAGTAGCTTCAACTAGGTCGGACCTCTTGATTCTCTGGTGGAGGGCCTCCAGACTAGGTTTGTCCAATTGAGCCTTGATATCTTCAATTTCTATATGGCCAATTTTAGTATTCGTGACCCATCTGATTTGATCCTCTAGCTTTGAAACATAGACCTGTACTTGATAATGGTATTTCATGGTGGTAGGGAGTTTATCAATTTCTTTGCCTCTTTTGCTGGAGGATGAGTCCATCTAACCACTCGAACTTCCAAGTAGAAAGAAAATCCTCAGTTTTTTATAACAAGCATAAAAGTTGATTTACCTCGCGACTACGAGGTCCTGAGGTCCCGGGATAGGCATAAGTGAAGAAGGCTCAGAACTCCGGGGTTCCGGGGTTCCGGGCTTATGTTGGGTGCAAATGAAATCTCGAAACTCTGGGGGTCCGGTCTTATGCCTAAGTGGAAGACACCCAGAACTCTGGAGTTCCGGGTTGAGAGCTACCCGGAACTCTGGGGGTCCGGAGTTCTGGGGTTAAGAGCTACCCGGAAATCTTGGGGTACGGGGTTCTGGGGTTAGGTCAAACAACCACTCGAAACTCTGGGGTTCCGAGGTTAAGGGTGTTGCCATTACAGTTAGAAATATTGTTGGCATTTCAATATCAGGAGATTGTTGATATTCAGTAAGGATATTGAGAAGGTTGTTGAAGATTATTGATATAACTGAAGAAGGATGATAACTATCTTTATAACATTATTTTGTCATTGATGTCAAGAGATTGATTATCTGATTCAGTATGATGTTGCCATATCTTGATAAGATTGATTTGAAGAGAATTAAGATGTCGGTAAAAGACACAAAAAGAATGTGATGAATAAGGGGAGAAATAAGTTATTCAATGGGCAACTATTACCAAGTTAGACAATGATGAGATCATGATGTTTAGATTGTTTTGATGTCCTACATATGTTGTTGATTGTAAGGTTAATACTATACTGTGTCACCGAGAAAAAAGCCTAGTCGGTAAACCCTAAGGAACTTAGTCGGTAAACCCTAAGGTTATCGATATCGGTTAATGAAGGTGAAATGTCTATTGAGTTAAGTTTAGTATTTACCGAGTTGCAACCGAGTTATGACAGTGCACATGGGATGGATAAAAGCATTATTTAATGAAGGACAATGATTATCTGGAGATGTATAAATGATTGGTATGCCGTGCATGAAGTTTGTTAAGGATCTATGGCAAAGGAAAATCGACAGGAAGATCTACAGTGCATATTGAACCGCAATAACCTTGTGCAAGTTCCAAGAAAGGACTGCAAGTCCCAAGGCAAGGTAAAACGTTTTCAGATCGAAGGATACATTGAACCTGGTCAAGTTTGAAGATCTGATGGTTAAGATTGATCATGGGAAATGTGATCAAGGAGATTAAGCGGTTAGCAATTGTTTATAAATAAGGAATTGTTGATAGACAATGTATGTGGGCAAGTGTATGCATAGGGATGCTACATAGTGATTACCGAGCACAAAAGCTTGAAGACCTATCTGAATAACAGAGTAGAAAGCCCAGCAGAGGGACAGATAAGTCTTATGACTAGATTGTTTTGAGCAAATAAGAATCTGGTTTAGCATTTTAGATGTGAAGTTGCAGATAGATTTTTATTACTATTATTTTGTAAGTGACAGAAAATCTCTTAACTGAGTGGACTTAATAGTCTTATATGTAACCCTCTAGCAAGGTAACATTCAAAATGAGTGTTTGAAATCCTTTAACAAGGTCACTTCTAACAAAGTGAAGATCCTAACAGATCTGAGGGAAATCCCTTAACTGGGTCACATCTAGCAATGTGTTTGTAATCTTTAACAGGATTTGCTTTTAACTAAGCATACTCTAGAAGAGTATATTTCTTAGTGGGTCTGAAATCCCATAGTGGTTTTTCCCTATTTGGGTTTCCATGTTAAATCTGGTGTTATGAGTGTTATGATGATTATATGCTTATGAGTTTGCATGTTTAGCAGTTTTGGTTATATTGCTGAAGTATAAGTTACCGAGGTTGAATCTGTTGTTTTTATGGAAGATTAAGCTTGTATGATTCACCCCCCCCCCTCTCATCTTGTTAGCTATTGGCATCTGTACTTACATTAAGTATCATAACTATCAAAGGGGGCATAAAAACCAACTACCCAGAACTCTGGGGTTCCGAGCTTAAAAACTAGGGCATGCAAAAACAAAAGCACGCAAAGAAAAACAAACAAAAACCAACAATCACAAAAAATGAGGAAAGAAAAATCTAATCTAGAAACCACCAACATGAGCAATAAAAATCACCAATGTGGTGAATCGAAATGCCTGAAAACGCCAAGGAAAACTCAGAGGTCCGGAGGTTCGTGGCTTGGAGCTAGGGAGGAGAAGCTATGGATGCACAAATGAATTTTAAAACTCCATCATCTTTATTTATAACTCCCCCCCAATTCCATCCGTACGAAGGCCTTAAACATGACCTCAGGACTCCGGGGTCTTGAGGTTTTGAGCTCGACAAAAAGGAACACCCTACCTTGAAACTCCGGGGGTCTGGGGTTCCAAAGCAAGAAGAAGGAGGCCCCTACCTTGGGACTTTGGGACTCCAAAGTTCCGAGGTCAAAACCGAAAGGAAAGCAAAAGGGACCTCGGGACTCTGAGACTTCGGAGTTCCGAGGTCAAAACCGAAAGGAAAGCAAAGGGACCTTGGGACTCCAGAGTTTCGAGGTCAAAACCGAAAGGAAAGCAAAGGGACCTTGGGACTCTGGGACTCTAGAGTTCTGAGGTCAAAACGAAAAGAAAGCAAAGAGAAAAAAAAGGGGACCCAAATTTTGACTCAAGGAGACTAACAGGGAAATATATATGCTAGGCATAACAAATGGCAGCTATCTGGAAAAAATGACTATAGGCAATTTAGAACTTCAGAATCTCTGATTAACCCGACACCTAAGGCTATTATAATTCAAAAGGATGTATAAGAGTAAAAGATGAGTGAAGCAATGAACAAACAACCAAGAAGATAAATAGACATGATTAACTCTTAAGTGTGTGCACATGATTTGTTACTCCATCATTTCAATAATACAGATAATCAAAGGAAACTAGGTGCAAGCTACATAGATTAAGTCATTAACCGTGTTTCGTGCAAGGTCATCCTAGGCATAGCTTTGCTGCCAATCGGGCATCTATAGCCCCGATAGAGATACCTCTGGTTCCCATCAAACAGTTCTCCACTGCCAGCCAGGTGTCTATAGTTCTGGTGGAGGTTACTTGAAACACCTGTAGACACCTAAAATTGTCATGTCTAATTAAATAAATATTTTATTTATTTAATTATCTAAGCCTAATTCTTCTATTGATTAAATAAATCCTTATTTATTTAATTAATTCATTTATCCTCTTCTAGCCTTATTTCTCATTTAAATAAATACACTTATTTATTTAAATTATCCTTTGCCTAAATTAAATAAATATCTTATTTATTTAATTATCCCACTTCTACTATTAATTAAATAAATCTTTATTTATTTAATTAATTCATTATCTTTTTCTACCTATGACACATGTCATTCATCTCTTAATTCCTACACTACCTACCCCTTTCATTATTTTATTATTTCTTCTACCTACCCTCTAATCTTAGCCGACCTCCTTTTACACCTCTCAATCTTATCCCTCCATTTCATATTGTGTCTTCTATTTAAGAAGATGCTTTCTTCATTTTCAAACCCGAATCAAGCATTCTAATGACCTAATCGACAATTTGGAGGACTTGACTACACTACGATTCTACTTGCAACCACATTCCGTTCTTTGTTGAGCTCTTGTGCACATAAAATCTGAGAGCAAATATATCAAGCAAGATCAATGGAGATAGGAAGAATGGAGATCAAAACCCTATTGGACATGTGATGGTATAATCTTTGTGATTTCTTGTGATTTGCATTGTCTTAGGTAATCTTCATATGTTATGGTGGATTTTTGTTATTGTTAGGCTAGGGTTTTGTGGTTGAATCAAGTTAGCCTTTCAATCTTGTTATTATTGTTATCCATTTTCACCATATACATTTTGGCACGCCCGGTGGGACCCTTGTCCCTTTGCATTTAACCTTTTTGTTGCAGATTTTGCATTTTTGAAGTTGCAGATCAGACATTTTTCGACGGCATTTTAGGTATTTTCGCGTCTGCGAGCGTTCGGATCGCGTCTCTGAGTTTCAGAAGCGTCTGTGGGAGCGGGAATCGCGCCTGTGTTTTTGCCAAATTTTATTTTGCAGGTTTCTGAGAGGGGCGTCTGCGTTTCCTAAACGCGTCTGTGTTACATCTGATCGCGTCTATGTCCTGGAAGGGCGTCTGTGTGTTCTGAGCGCGTCTATGCATCACAGAATGGCGTCTGTGTCATACAGACGCGTCTGTGTCTGGTATAGCAGCATCTGTGTTTTACTGTTTTGAAATTTTCAATTTTTTTTCTTTGATTCAATTTTTTGGATTTCGTACTTAGGGTTTCAGATCTGGTTTATTTCGGACTAACCCTTGCAGATCTAGCTAACCAAGTTCGTGCAGCTTGTTTTGGAAGCAAAAACATTTTTGTTGAAGGCCCCTTTTTCACAAAGTCTTTTTGGGTTTTTCTAAAATTTACCTAACTTGTGTGCTTGCAGGAAGGGGTGATCATTTGAAACAACCCAAACTACTAACAACTTTTGTTGCAGGTTCTTGGCTAGGGTTTTGAATTTTTATTGTGTGCCTTGTTTTCATAGACTAGCAAACACTTCCATTGGTGCACTAAAATTGAATCATTGTCTTTTGTGTCTTGAGCAATAGGCTCTTTTTGTTTATTCTTTAGAGGGCCTGTCTTCCCGTGTGGTCATTAGGACTACTAGTGAGAAGAGGACGACCCAAGTGGTAGCGAGGAAAACCCACCTCATCCAAACCACTATAATCAAATGTATTCATGGTGAAAACTATGGATAACGTGTGCTGATTAGTTCATACCGACACTATGTCTCCCCATAAACCTGTTTGATCAAATTTATTTGATCATTTGTAGGGCGTAACCCCTACCGGCTGGGAGCCTTCTGTATTTACAAAGCTGAAAGTGCCGCATGTATGGCCACACGAGCGGATGCCCTTACTAGCACCATTTTGTTTTAGAGGCCCAAATCCTTCTAGTTGTTGGGGTAGGAGGTCGGACCTCTGGTAGCGGCCCACACACATACGGTTCTTAGTAGAGATACAAAGTTCGCCATGGGGAGTTTTCATGGGGACTGATGCTTGGCTGACCCGAGAAGTGAGTGCTGAGGGTGGAGCCAGTGAGGTCAAGCATCTAAGTATCCGCTCTGAATAGCGTAGCCTCGGGGGTAAAACCCCATGTGGGATCAACAACTATTGTCTTGGCCAGCCATAAGAATTGTGCTTGACTTATGTTAAACATTCAAACATTCAAGACCAAACAACAAAACATTGTGTCTTGTGTGTCTTCAAGTGTATGCAAAAAATTTTACATCAAACAACACACTTTTCTTGGAGTCATTTTGGAGTCTAAACACTAGCAAACATTGAGTCCTCATCAACATTGTGTCCTCTTGTCACGAAAAACAGTCAAACAGTCAGATTTGGTCACAACAAAACAATTTCACAGATTGGAAAAATTGCACGAAGTTTACAGAAACGCGTCTGTGTCTGTTTTAACCGCGTCTGTGTTGTCTAAGCGCGTCTGTGAAGGGCAGAATAGCGTCTGTGTTTATAATAGCGTCTGTGTTGAATATAAACCCGTCTGTGTCAGATAACAGCGTTTGTGCAGTATACAGTCGCGTCTGTGTCCAGAAGGGCAAAAAACTTTACAGTCCAGCAAACATCAACAAAAAAATCACAGAAGCGCGTCTAGGTTAAACATAGTAGCGTCTGTGTCAGGAAACCGCGTCTGTGAAGGATATAGTCGCGTCTATGTTCAAAATGGCAAAAAAATTTCACGGTCCAGCAAACAAGAGAAATCAGTTTCAGAATACTTGAGCTTCCTAGGTTGTTTCTTCAGGTTTCATCTAGCATTCAACCTGTCTCTGGGTCTCATACAGTCCATCATTGCTTCACATTTCATTTTACATTCATACTTGTCTAAACTTGAGTCAAAAGGTCACTTGCTTGTCCTCATCATACTTTGTCAACATACTACATACAACAACACTTTGCTAAGTGATCCCTCATCAAGGTTTCTTACCTTTGGGTCTCATTCGGTCTTACTTAGGGTCAAGGTCAGCTTACCTCATCAAGAGAAACTATCCTCTCTTTGGAAGTCACACCTACTCTGCTACTTACATACTTGGTCTTACACTTTGGACATTGCAAGTAAACTTCAGATTCATTTACATTCCATACAACTCTTGGTCTTCCATACTCTTTCCATTTTTCATCTAGTCTCTCACATCTTGGTCAAACACCTAGTTCATGGTTGAAACCCGTCTTCAAAAATCTAGGAGAAAAGCTAAAGAAGCTCAAGGGTCCGCCAACATGAGTTCTTATGAGTATGACAATGACTTATTTTTCAATACTGATCACACTACATTGCCTGACATGGATGTTTATAGACACATTCCAAGTGTGGAAAACACAGACACTACAAACAACAAGGCTACACACAATGACAATGTGGACAATTTTTCAATACAATCAGTAGATATAGAAGAATCCATAATGAATCCTCATTTCAATAGATTGGTTGAAGAGATAATGAAGAGGGATAGACAATACTTCTTACACATGATGGCACAAAGTGGAGCTAAAATACCTCATGACTTTGACATGTCTCAACTTATGGAAAACCGACCCTCGCAACAAACTCACTCCAACATGGATCAAAGGAGACCCAATAGTGGAGGAAATAGAGGACCGCATATGGTACCTGAATCACCTTCAGCTTTGCTTCAAAAACCAGAGGTCCCACATAAACATGGTCAAACATATGATACTTACCTTCGAAGACCATTATGGAAGCCTTATGCAGATAGATATGCTCAATCACATGTTCAAGCTATGGATCAATCAAAACAAGTGGACACTCAAAGGCATGCTCAAAATTTGGACACAAGGAAACCTCATGTCAAATTTGGGGGCAACGCAATAGAACCCGACGTGCCTATAGAATATGGTATATATGCACAAAATAGATATGGGGTTCCTCAACATGAAGCTATACCAAGTGCTCCCTTTATGCCACATCAATATAGACCTCCTCCATATGAACATGTCTATGATCAATATCATCCATACATGCAACAAGCTCCTCCTCAAATTGGTGTCCCAAACATGGGGTATGCTACAAGAAATCGATCGCCACCTAAGAATAATTTGGAGCAACAAATCAGAGATTTACAAAAGAAAATGGAGGACATGAGTACACCAAAACCAACATACACTATGAGAGACATATGTCCTTATCCATTTGATAAGAGAATTCCAATGCCTCCATTTCCGGCACACTTTGTGACGCCAAAATTTGCCAAGTATAGAGGAAAAGGAGACCCCAAGGCACACATACGACAATTTTTCACAGCTTGCATAGAGGTAGTGGCAGAAGAAACATATTTGATGAGGTTATTCCTGCAAAGCTTAGGTGATCAAGCTATGGAATGGTTCTCTCAATTACCTCCTGGTATTAAGTCATGGGGTGACTTAGCAGAGGCATTTATTCAGCATTTCTCCTACAACATAGAAACAGACATCTTAGTCACTACTTTGTGCAACACTAAGCAAAAGGAGGGAGAATCTTTTGCATCATTTTTACAAAGATGGAGAAATCTAGCCAGCAGATGCTCTTGTGAAATTCCCCAAAAACAAATGGTAGAAATGTTCACTCAAAACGTTAACAAGGATATAGGCTATGATCTAAGGAAAGCTTGTTTGTCCACCTTCAAGGATGTTATTGAAAAGGGCTTAGCAACAGAAAAGGTCCTAATTGAACAAGGAGTCATCAAGCTATTCAAGGAAAACAAAGATGACTTTAAAGGAAAAGACAAGCCAAGATTTTGGAATAAAAACAAGAACACAGTCAACGATGGCATTGTTGATGCCAATACAGTGAGACCCAAGTTCATCTTTTCAGGATCAAGTTCTACAAACAACCAAGTGAATACTCAAACAACTTCCAGATCACGAAGGAAGTACACTCCATTGGGAGAACCACTTGAATCAGTCTTCAAAAAGCTAGTGGCAAACAAAGTGATCACAGTTCCAGATTTTCCTCCATATGAACCAAAGGTCAAACCAAATTGGTGGAATGATGATGAGTATTGTGAGTTTCATAAGAGCAAGGGTCATAAGACAGGAAATTGCCATCGACTGAAGAATATCGTGCAAGATCTCATAGATAGAGGTGACATTGAGATTGAGGGACATTCGTCTAATCAAGAACATGAGATGTTTAAAGAACCATTCCCAAAGCATGACAAAGGAAAAGCCCAAGTCACAGATGATCAGGCCAACTATACTAGAGCACCTTACAACTATGACTCAACTATCAATCACATCTCAATGGACAATCATATCTCTACTATTACCATCAAGAACAAAAATCCTGAGAATCCTCCTCAGAAACCCAAGATTGTTCTAAGAGGTGTTGGATCTTCTTCCGAGCATACCTCTGAATGTCATGTTACAACTCGTCGAGGTAAGATTACGTTGCCAGGTGCTTCAACTAAAAGCACCTCTTCTTCATCTACTAAACCTGAGTATGACCTTGTAGAACAGTTAGGGAAGACACCCGCGCTCATCTCCATCCTTGAGCTCTGACGCATATCCCCTGCTCATAAGGCTATTCTTGACAAAATCTTGAGAGACACAGTTGTTCCTACTGATATGAACGTGGACCAGTTTCAAGCCATGGTGGGATACCTATCCATTCCACATTCCCTTACATTTACAGAAGCTGATGACGCCTCCATAAGTCAGCCACATAATGCACCATTACATATTGAAGCCTTCATACACAAGCATCGAATAAAGCGAGTCCTGATAGATGGAGGAGCAGGTCTAAACATTTGTACATTGAGCACCATTAAACAATTGGGATATTCTGATAAAGCTGTGAATTCAAAGAACCAAATTACCATCAAGGCATATGATGATGAAGAACGCTCATCCAAGGGCACGGTCACCTTACCTCTAAGAATTGGGCCAGTTACAAAGGATGTGGTTTGTCAGGTCCTGGATTTAGATCTCACTTATAATATATTGCTAGGACATCCTTGGATTCATGAAATGAGGGCAGTCCCATCGACATATCACCAATGCATTAAGTTTCCTCATAATGGAGTAGAGGTAATAGTTAACGGCGATCCTAATCCATTCATATATTGCAATAACTTGAGATCACATACTGAGACCATCATTCCCAGTAATCGTGAAGCTGTTCCTTCTTCGGCATACATTGACCCTGAGTCATTAAAACCTTCGACATAAAAACAAGGTGAACTTAAAGGCAGATTTTAGGACAAAGGCATGGGAGAATACACTTTAAATCAGACCATGTATTTACGACAAGTCATGAGCTCTCCAAAAGAATTTGGAAGGCCACATCCTAACAAGCAAACATTCATCATGACGCTCAAATGGGATCCTACTACCTTTCAAAGATGGGGCGAACTGGAAGAGGAAGATTTATACAAAATGCTTTATCAAGACATTGAAGATGACACACATGATCAGATCAATATACCTTGTGAGAAATATGGCAAAGGCTTCAAGATTCTACAAAAATTCGGGTATGATGGAAAAAGCCCTCTTGGGTTATGCAAAGAAGGCGTCATGGAACCCCTACAACCTGAATTGACTATAAGAAAAGAACGCTCAAAGGGACTTGGTTTTCTGACTTCCAAGATCCACACAAAAAGGACAGAAGAGGCATCACAAATCAAAATTGCAAAAATTCAACAAGAGGATCGCTATTCCACAGATTCCAACGAATGGGAATGGGGTTCAAAAAAATCCTCCAGTGACTACGAGCTCATCGAGACATTCAGAGAGCCAGATGAATCCACAGAAGAGGAGGAGTTTTATAACAAATTCAGAGTTGGTCAAGAAACAACCCATAAGGATTCCGCACAGTCTTTGTCTCAAGGTTCTAGGTTGAAATCACATAGGATGAGGACACCTGTCCCGGAAGGCGCTACTAGTAACGACAATTTGGATTCGCTTGTGATCGAAACTGACGAGGAGAGTGCCATCGATGACCTCGACGATTGCCTTGACATACCCGAATATAACCACATCTTCACTCTTAGCCCTGAAAACTCTGAAAACATTAAAGGCCTTCCCCTTGTTCATCCCCAACTCATTGACTGGGATTATGAAGGATCAGCACAATTTGACACATTTCAAAATGACGAAGCTATTATCGACTATCTTGGCATACGAGATGATCTTCCCCTTGGGGACCACAAAGAAGGATACACCATAGAACTCAACAACATGGCATATTTTGGTGAGGGTGTCGGACCTTCCAGTCGCAAAAATGTGAAAATAAGAACAAATCAAGGGCTTATGGCGAAAACCACACTGTGGCGCTATCTGACCCCAAAAAAGTAAAAAGAAAGGACGTATCTGAGGGCGAAAACCTCTCTGAGGCACCCGAAGATGGAAGGCTCGACATTCTCCCATCATCATATGAGGAAAAGTCATCCATGTTGGTAGAGGAGACTATCAAAACAAACATTGGTACAGAAGAGGTTCCACACAACATATTCCTGGCTCAATCATTAATAGAGTTCGAAAGATCAAAATTCATAAGCTTCTTCAAAGAATGACAAATCAACTTTGCATGGTCATACGCTGATATGCCTGGACTGGATCCAGATTTTGTAATGCATCATTTGATAGTCAAACAAGGGGCAAAGCCAGTGAAATAGAAATTAAGGAAAATGCATCCACAAGTGGCATTACTAGTCAAAGCAGAGCTTGAGAAATTACTCGATGTCGGATTCATACGCCCAATTGATTACCCCGAATGGATCTCCAATTTGGTACCTGTCAGTAAACCAGATCGCAGCATTAGAATTTGCACAGATTTCAGAGACATCAACAAAGCTTGTCCAAAGGATGACTTCCCATTACCAAACATTGACTTGATTGTTGATCTCACAGCAGGTCATGAAATGCTATCATTAATGGATGGATTCTCTGGCTATAATCAGATAAGAATTGCACCCGAGGATCAACATAAAACATCATTCACTTGTCCGTGGGGAACTTTCTGTTGGAATGTCATGCCCTTTGGGCTGAAAAATGCAGGTGCTACATATCAAAGAGCAATGACTACTATCTTTCATGATCTCATGCATATAACGATGGAAGATTATGTTGACGACCTCTTGGTAAAATCAATAGACAGAAATACACACTTGGACATACTTTCAGTTGCCTTTGATCGGTTGGAAAAATACAAAGTAAGATTAAACCCCAAGAAATGTGTCTTTGGAGTAACCTCCGGGAAACTCCTAGGATTCATTGTATCCAAAAGAGGAATAGAAGCGGATCCAGCAAAAGTCAAAGCTATCTTGGAAATGCAACCACCAAGAAATATCAGTCAACTTCGATCCTTACAGGGTAGACTCCAGTCCATCCGAAGATTCATAGCACAACTGGTGGATAAGTGCAATCCTTTTCAACACTTGCTACATAAAAACATCAAATTCAAATGGGATGATAACTGTCAACAAGCTTTCTAGACGCTCAAAGACTATCTCCTAAATCCACCAGTTCTGATGCCACCAGTTCCAGATCAACCACTGTTATTATACATTTCAGCTACTCCAACAGCACTGGGGGCACTCTTAGCGCAACAAATTGCTGGGGGCAAGGAAAAAGTAGTATACTATATCAGTCCCACATTGGTGGGATATGAGCTAAACTACACACCAATCGAGCATGCATGTCTCGCGGTGGTCTTTGCTTCACAAAAATTATGACATTATATGCTTACTCATAAGACTAAGTTGATTGCAAGAATTGATCCATTAAAGTACCTTCTCAATAAAGCTACACTTACTGGGCGACTGGCCAAGTGGGTAATGATCCTGAGTGAATTTGACATCGAGTATGTGGACAGAAAAGCAATAAAAGGACAAGCCATCGCAGACCAATTAGCAGATGCTCCCATGATAGATGATGTTCCTTTAAATTCAGAATTTCCAGATGAATCCATTTTAACAGTTTCACGTGCAAAGCCATGGCAACTGTACTTCGATGGCTCATACACACAGCATGGGGCAGGAGCTGGTATTCTCTTTATAACTCCTCAAGGCAATTCTATACCAAAATCATACCGCTTATCATTTCCTTGCACCAACAATATAGCGGAATATGAGGCATTAACAACTGGATTACGAATTGCAGTCCAGTGGAAGATCCAAGAACTTCCTGTTTTTGGGGATTCTCAACTTGTTATTCGTCAAGCAACTGATGATTACCAAACAAAAGATGAAAAATTAATGCCTTACAAGCAAATGGTGGATGATTTGAAACAACACTTTACAAGGATAGACTTTGAGCAGATACCAAGAGAGCAGAATCGCGCCGCAGATGCCATGGCTACAATTGCTTCATTGATTGATTTACCTCCAAATGAGACCCGCTATGAGTTCCTGGTAGACAACCTGTTGGTTCCTTCATATGAGATAATGCCTACTGAGATGATATGCGTTGTTGGTCCCGAATCCCAGTTATATGGTTCCCTATTCACATATCTTCGCGACAATATCTTACCTCCTGATCTATCAAACAACCAACGCCGCACTTTCATTTGCCAATCCTCTCGATATGTCATTCTAGCGGATATCCTATACCGACGAGGTCTAGATGGCACTCTTCTTAGATGTCTAGAAAGCGACGAAGCTCAGATTGCGTTACGTGAAGTGCATGAAGGGATATGTGGTCCGCATACTAGTGGTCCTACCTTGGCTAAGAAACTCATCAGGACTGGACATTACTGGCCCAATATGGAAAAAGACTCATATCAGTTTGTCAAGAAATGTAAGCAATGTCAAATTCATGGAGACCTCATACATGCACCGGCACAAGAACTACAACCACTTGCGTCTCCTTGGCCCTTTTGTCAGTGGGGACTCGATCTCATAGGCAAGATCCACCCTCCTTCTTCCAATGGTCATAAATTCATTATCACTACCACAGAGTATTTTACAAAATGGATTGAAGTCGTGCCTCTCACACAAGTCACTGGAAAACAAATTGCTACTTTCATCCTTAACTATATCATTTGCCGATATGGTATTCCTAAGTCCATTATTACTGATAATGGGCGTCCCTTCAAAAATCAGGATGTTCGTGAACTCTGTGACCGCTTCCATATTTCCCATCATTTCTCCACACCATATTACCCCCAAGGTAATGGCCAAGCTGAGGCGTCTAATAAAACAATCCTTAAAATCCTCAAGAAGACAGTCGACGACGCTGGCCGTAACTGGCATATCCAACTTAATCATGCACTTTGGGCCTACTGCACAAGTGTCCGAACACCTACAGGAGCTACACCATATTCACTTGTCTACAGCGCTGAAGCCATCTTGCCTATTGAGGTCGAGTTACCCTCCTTACGGGTCTCTTTGCAAAACATCATCACTGATGAAGACTACAGGGTCTCTCGCTTACAAGAACTAGAACTGTTGGATGAACGGAGACAAATTGCTTTTAATCATCTCAAGGCTTACCAACAATGAATGAGTCGCAGCTACAATCACAAGGTCAAGCCTCGCACATTTGAGGTAGGTGACTTGGTTCTTAGAGAAAACCCCAAGAATCAGCAAGACAGAGAGAAGAAGGGCAAGTTTGAACCAAATTGGCTGGGTCCTTACATCGTTACGGCAGTCTATGGATCTGGGGCATATCAGCTCTCTACTACAGAAGGTGAACCTTTGGAGGATCCTATCAACAGCATGCATCTTCGCAGGTTCTACACATAGCTCTTTGGAATATCCTAATTCAAAAATACAAAAAAATCAAAAAAATTCAAAACTACAAAAAAATTATAAAGCAAAAAAAAAAATCGTTACTTGGTGAAAACCTGGCAAATAGGCGCCTTGTGACACAAAAAACATTGAAAAATCGAAAAAAGTAAAGAGAAATAATTTCGTCCAATGGTGAAAACCACTTCGGTGGCGCCCTGGGCAAGTACCATGGTGAAAACTGGGTTCCCAGCGCCATGCGTAGAGACATTGCTCCTCCCTCCTTCAGGATTCACTTTCATCACTTCACATTGCACACACTCACAACCTATTCGTTCATAATAAACTTACCCATTCCCATCATGGCTTGTTATTGATCTACCTAAGAATTGGTTAGCCATTCATAATAAACCTCCCTTTCCATCCATAATAAATCAGATCCTATCTGTGACTAAGGCAAATCCTACGTCTAGTAATGGGTGTGGAACTGAGAACATCACATGATTCGAGGAGTACAGTTTCTTCCAGCTTCCTTCAGTCTATCCGTGCACAATCCGCAATAAAGCAACATTTGCATCACAGATCCGCAATAAAGTTTCGTCTTCTCCGCAATAAAGTATCAGTTTCATGGATTCAGTCAGTGTCAGATGAGACAGCAGCAACAATGGGCTTCAACAAATCAAATCTTTCAACAGACTCAGACAACATTATGGTTTAGTGCTATCTATCCTTTCTGTGAAAGTAAACATTGTGACCACAATCAAATAAGACTTATACAAGTGACAAGAGACACTAAACTTGAGGACTACAATGAGTGTTGGTGTCAAGTCTTGGTTTTCTTTTGATTTTATCTTTTTGGTGACATGTCTTTTAGCTTTTCCGGGATGTCTCTGACTAGAGATTCTATTTCCAGGATGTCTTTGACTAGAAAGGCGAAGATGGGGTATCGTCACCTATTTGTATTTGTTGTCTGTGGATTGTCTCTTAGTAATGCTATGACTTGTCCAAGGATATGAGGACACTGTGAGTCTAGTGTGAACTGGGGCATTCCTTGTTTGAGACTGTCTTATCTCCATGCAAACAGGTACAATGACTTTCTGGGTCGAACATATGCCTCGATTGTCATAACCTATTTTGCCATAATAAAGCTCAATGATGATAACGCACAAGAAGCTCTTTCACTTTCATATCTTCTATCTTTCATCCCCCCTTTCTTGATTTACTTCCATCGTCCTTCTCAAGTCCGCGTAGCCTACTATCACATGACTGAGTATAATGACACACCAAAAACATTTGCATTTCATGTAGTTGCACTTGCATTACCACATATAAGCATTTCATTCATATATATAGATATCACAATTGCATCACATCCTGCACACAACACCTGTTAGCACAATTTACATTTGCATTATCATATTCATCTGCATTACATACATTCACATTTGCATTAGCATAACATATAGCATCATAAAAGAACAAAAATATTACATTGCATCATATACATATTTGCATCCATATCATAAGCATCACATAAGAACATCTCATCACATAGGTACACATGCATATAGCTGCCGCAAAGATGAATCATCTCTCATATATATAATCAAAAATGTCATGATACAATGATGTCAAAAAAATCATATGGCTACAATCACCCGCAGGTGTCTACAATACAAACAATTGTACAAATACTGATACAAGGGAGCCCTCTATGGCTATGATGAACTCCCTCCCTTGGAGCCGCCTGGCCTCGACGGAATCTGAGCCCTAGAAGGACCCGCTCCAGGATCACCCTGCCTATCTGGTGGTGGTGGAGGACCCATGACCCCACCACTAAATGCCTGTCTCCTCCGGCTCCCTCCCGTAGCCGTCGTTGTCCGCGATGGTCTATGGAAGCTCCGCGCCCGCTGATCTGCTGACACGACACCATAATACAGGTCCCTCTAGTAGGCGATTTCCTCTCCGACTCGTAGGACATATGTGTAGCCTGCTCCTGTGTCCTCTGTCGCCCGCCTCCCTGCCCTCAGCGCTGTCTCAGCCTCTGTGTAGCACTGGATAGCCTGGTCCCTCTCTCGCTCAGTGTCCCTGAGCCTCATCCTGAGTTGGTCTCTCTCCCTCTCCAACTCCTGGATCTCGTCTGCCTGGCCCTGGCAGATCTCCCTCAGATCAAGCAGCTCAGCCTCCACTGGGTCACCCCCCTCTGCCTCTGCTCGCGGCTCTCCCTCTGCGGGTGCCTGCCCCTGTACCCCTCCCTGTACCTGTACTGGTGCCTGAACGGGTACCTGTCTCGGTACATGCCTAGGTCCCTGTACCTGTCTCTGTCCCTGTGCGTGTACTAGCACCTGTCCCTGCACCTGTCCCTGTCTCTGTCCCTGTACTCTAGGACCCTGTGCTGCTGGTACCTGCAGGGGCACTCCACCGCGACCCCTCACCACCTGGGCCTGTCCCTCCTGTCCCCCATCCCTCCGAGGTGCCACCCTCCTCTCCCCAACTAATCCCCTCCACCTCCCTCGGCCTCTGCCCCCATCACCCCCACCATCATCATCATCATCTCCTCCTACCTCTCCATCCAGTAGCTCTCCTGGATCTGTCAATCGGGGGAATGGATGCTCGGCCCAATACGCTGTATACTCTGCATCCATCCCGGCGTCCTCAATCTCTGGCCACATGTCCCAGGGAAGGGGTATCATCTTTGCTAGCTGTGTGACTGCCTGATCATATGACAACAACGGCCCGAACTGCGCCTGATCCCTAAATGTGTGGGCATACATACCCGAGCCTCGTGGCATCCGCTGGATCCGGCCAAACTGTCGGCCAATCCTGTCTACCAGCTGCCTCTCCAGTATGTAAGGCGTCCGCCCAATCAAATATCTGCTCCTGAAGGTATAAGGCAGCTCCACTGCGTCATCCTCCCACTCCTCGCACCCCAGGTACGGCCTCCAGATGACTACATCAATGTCATCTATCACACGCCTCCAGTGCTCTAACCTGCCAATCCGAGGCTGTGAAGTAATCATATCATAAAGATGCACAAAACTCCGTCCATGACCCCTCCTCTGAAATGTATCGGTCGCGTGATAGGCAGATGCTCGTAGGCCCAAACCTGTAGCAGTGTCACTCCACAACCCAGTCCCACTGATCCATGGTAGACGAACTGGTGAAGCTCATAATACAGATGTGCCAAGACACATGGACCCCATGCATACCTGGTGTGCTCAGTCACCAATATCTCCAGTGCTCCTCCCCAGCCCACTGCCAATCCCCGTGTCGCTCTGTCCGGACATAGGAACCCACTGATAGCTCCTCCAATCACAACTGGCAAGGCTAACCCTGTCGCAGTCATGGTATCCCATGCCACGTGCCCTGCTCTCATCTCTAGCCCGGGATCCTGGAACACCCATCTCAAGGCCTCCCTGTCTCCGTCACGATCGTATGGGATCAGCTCTCCATCAATCGATATCCGCAGAATCCGGTAGACATCCTCGAGGGTGACTGTCATCTCACCCATCGGCAAATGAAAGGTGCATGTCTCCGAATGCCATCTCTCGGCCAGCGCAGTCAGCAAACCCATGTTTGCCCAAAACTCAGGCACATATAATATGTGTCTCAATCCCATCTCCTTAATGGCAGCTCTATCCTGAAATGATAACTCTGGTCGCAACCTCTTTGTGGACGGGAATCTCTCCCGTGACTCTAGCATAGGCAGATACTCCTGCAGTCAAATAATCAATCATGTCAGTCATGGTGGCATTCACTGTTCATCACAAAATGCTACTCACTATCTAAATGCATATGGTTATCTATCCTAGTGACACTCACTGTTCATCACAAAGTGTTGCTATCTATCCTAGTAGTGCTCCCTGTTCATCACAAAGTACTACGTGTGTGACATTCCCTGTTCATCACAAAGTGTTACTCACATTTAGCACTCACTGTTCATCACAAAGTGTTACTCACATTTAGCACTCCCTGTTCATCACAAAGTGCTGCTCATACTTTGGGTACTCCCTGTTCATCACAAAGTACTCTATCTTGGTGCTCCCTGTTCATCACAAAGTGCCTTGATCTATCCTAGTCTTCCTAGAGGACCTGCTTGAGTGTATCCTCTCAGCAGCTTATCCAATCGATAGCATATGTTTATCACAGAACTGCCGATTTGACCTAGAAGACCAAAAACTTGCATTTTCTGACATAAACGCGCTTTAAACTCACAAACGCGCCTCTTGACTTCACAAGTGCGCTTACACAACGCAGATGCACCTGTTTGACATAAACGTGCCTAAATTACTCACAGACGCGACTTTGGAACATAAACGCCCCTACAGGACATAAACGCGCCCACATGCAACACAAACGCGGTTCCAGACGCAGACACGCCTGGCACCGACACAGACGCGCCTGACGGACACAGACGCGCCTGGCACCGACACAGACGTGGTTGCACGTTTTTGCACTTTTTTGTGCCCTATTCCTAAGCGCATTTATTGTTAAACTACCATGCATTAATGACAAAATTTAAATGCGTCAAAGTATGAGGAGGTTTGGTGGTACTTACTGACTCTCCTGCCTCTGCTAGTCTCTGAAATCGGCGAACACGGTCGAATCTATGTACGAAAGTCATCGCTGCTGACTGCTGCTGCTCTTTTTCTCGCTCTGCACTGTGATCTCGTGAGGGTGTAGATGACAATGAGGATGTCTTTTGCCTGTGGTCTATCTTATAGCCTACCCTAGCCCTCGCCTTCATTTCCCGAGTCAGTCTTCATTATCCCGTGACTTTGTCACTTTATCCGGTCAGTTCATTCTAGCCTATCTTTCTTATATAGAGATTGTTTGCAATCTTTCCAGACTTTTTCATCCAATCCCTCGAGGGGGCATATCATTCCCATCCTGGGGCAACTCTGTATCAGTTCATCTTATCTTCTTTGAAACAACGCGACAAGCCGCATTGTCTCAAAGAGGGGCAAAATGTAGACACCTAAAATTGTCATGTCTAATTAAATAAATATTTTATTTATTTAATTATCTAAGCCTAATTCTTCTATTGATTAAATAAATCCTTATTTATTTAATTAATTCATTTATCCTCTTCTAGCCTTATTTCTCATTTAAATAAATACACTTATTTATTTAAATTATCCTTTGCCTAAATTAAATAAATATCTTATTTATTTAATTATCCCACTTCTACTATTAATTCCTACACTACCTACCCCTTTCATTATTTTATTATTTCTTCTACCTACCCTCTAATCTTAGCCGACCTCCTTTTACACCTCTCAATCTTATCCCTCCATTTCATATTGTGTCTTCTATTTAAGAAGATGCTTTCTTCATTGTCAAACCCGAATCAAGCATTCTAATGACCTAATAGACAATTTGGAGGACTTGACTACACTACGATCCTACTTGCAACCACATTCCGTTCTTTGTTGAGCTCTTGTGCACATAAAATCTGAGAGCAAATATATCAAGCAATATCAATGGAGATAGGAAGAATGGAGATCAAAACCCTATTGGACATGTGATGGTATAATCTTTGTGATTTCTTGTGATTTGCATTGTCTTAGGTAATCTTCATATGTTATGGTGGATTTTTGTTATTGTTAGGCTAGGGTTTTGTGGTTGAATCAAGTTAGCCTTTCAATCTTGTTATTATTGTTATCCATTTTCACCATATACAACACCCATTTGAGTTGCTTAAGAGGATCATTTCTTTTCTCTCTCTCTCTCTCTCTCTCTCTCTCTCTCTCTCTCTTTTGAAAACATTATAGGATATAGAGAATGACTTCTTTCTTCAATAACCTTTTAAGCAACTTTCAAACATTGAAGCTTGATAACTGGGTTGGGAGCCACGGTGGATAACATGAAACACCTTGACTTCAGATTTTTCACTTGAAAACCAGTTTATCTGATATCTTACAAAACTTTTCTGATGTACCTTAATGTGATGTTAGTGCTAAGTTTATCAAGCTAGCCTTTTCCAAATGAAATTCAAGACTCAAATCATATTTAAACGATTATATACCACTTTGAATAAGTATAGACAAAAGTTTCAAACTTAACCAAATGAAAATGAAGTCATAAATAGCAGAGTTGAAGTCTCTCAGAATTTGGCAAGGTGAAGGATATCTTCCTTTTAGAATATTTGAGAACAAAATATGTATATCCCGACTCAACAAACAAAATGAACAAACAAGCAAAAACACAAGGGAAACAAGCATGCAACAAAAACAAACAAAAACAAAAAATTAAAAAAAGAAGAAAACAACTAACTACTATATACAACAAGTCAAGCTTTATTGAGGATTTAATCGAAGTAATGCTTGAGGAACTGACCATTGACGGGTAATGGTACCAGTTCTCCAGTCAAAGAGCTTAACCTAAAAGTGTTCTCGCCTAAAATTTTAGCTATTTGGTAAGGACCTAACCACAACCTTTCAAACTTGTGATGCTCACCTTTCTTCTCCCTGGCCTTGTCCCATAATAGGACTGGGTCAAAGATCCAAAAATATTTTACCTTGGCCCTTTTATCAAACCATTGCTTAACAACAGCTTGGTGCTTGGCAAAGTGTTGTAGCGTATTAATCCTTTTTTCATCAAGTCTTAATAAATTTAAGAGGCGAACCTCTACCTGATCCTCAATCTCAAGTTCTTTCATTAATTGGAGGACTGATATTTGTAAGCTGATTGGGAAAACAGTGGTTTGGCCATAGACAAGGTAATATGGAGAAGTTCCCAAGGCGGCTTTTACTCTGGTTTGATTAGCCCATAAGGCGTATCTCAATTGATTATGCCAATCCCTGGGGTTTTTCTCAAGTAGCTTTTTGATGACATCTAGGATGTTCTTGTTCGTGGATTCAGCTACTCCATTACCTTGCGGGTAATAGTTGGATGAAAAATTTAATATCATTTTATATTCGTATGACCATTGCATCAACTGTGCAAACGTAAAAGCAAGACCATTGTCACATAACAAAGCAAACGCCATACTAAACTTGGTGACGATATGCTCTTCAATAAATTTCAAGACCACCTCAGCAGAAGCATTCCAGCATGCAATGGCTTCTGTCCATTGGGTACAATAATCTGTTGCCGTAAGAATAAACTTATGTCCTGCAGATGAGTTAGGATTAATAACACCTACGAAATCCAATGCCCATTGAGCAAAAGGTCTTACCTCGAACATTGGTTGGAGAGGCATAGCAAGATTTCTTTCTTTGGAGGTTGCAGTTTGGCACGTATGGTAGTGACGAACATGCTCATGAGTATCCTTAAATATGCTAGGCCAATAATATCTAGCCTTCAAGATTTGATGTGCAGTGGCATCTACTTACCCATGACTTGTACCATATTTCCCGTAAAATTCCTCAATCATATTATGGGCTTCTTGATGATCAAGGCACCGAAGGTAGATACCTTCATAGTTTTTTCTATAGAGTGTCGAATCCTTGATCATATAATTGGCACTTTTGAGCCTTAATGCTCGTCTTTGCGTGGTTGTCAACCCCTCAGAACACCTATTATTCAACAATTTAAATACCAAATCCGTGTACCAAGGGTCATGAGTGAATGACTTCAACATATACTACTGGATTTGAGGGATGTTGGTTGCCATGGCCTGAGACAATCCTTGGCCTCAGACCAAATTCATTGGATGCATCTCTAAGTCAAATTATTTCAATATTGCCATCCATTTACCTCGACGTTCTCCCAGTTCGGACTGCATGAGTAGTGACTTCACTACTTGGTCAGGGACAATCGCATAAACTTTACTCCTTGGGATGTAATGCCTAAACTTCTTGACTGCTCTTACCAATGCAAAGGCTTGTTTTTCAAGAGAAGAATATCTAACCTCAACACTTTTGAAAGGATAGCTCATAATTGCAATAGGCTTCTCGTCCCCTACTTGCCTTTGCGTCAAAACAACCGATCCTGAGTGTAGCGAAGCAAAAGAATATATGTAAAATGACATCGTGTAATCAAGGCTAGTTAGTACAGGAGCTTCGGCGATGGATTTCTTGGTCTGGGCGAAAGCCTCTTTTGCTTCAGTTGTCCATTCGACCTTAGCATCCTTCTTCATCATTTCATTCAATGGCTTGACTATTTCTGCAAACCCAGTAATAAAATTTCTAACAAAATTGATCTTCCCAAAGAAAGATCTCATCTCCTTTTTACTGTCGGGCATTTGTAACTTCAATAATGCTTCTACCCGATCTGGGTCTATATATATCCCCCTCTCAGAGATTACATAGCCAAGTAGCTTTCCTTCAGCCACTTCAAACACATATTTCTTGGGGTTAAGGGAAATCCCATATCTTCGACATCTCTCCAATACCTTTTGGAGGTGGTCTGGGTGGTCTTCTTTGACCTTGGAAAATATTGTCAAATCATCCATATAGATAATAATGCATTTTCTAATTAATTCCTTGAAAGTTGTATCCATCACTCGTTGGAAGGTTTCCCCAGCATTAATCAACCCGAATGGCATTCTTTTGTACGCATATGTTCCCCACTTTGTCGTAAACATTTTCTTCATATGATCCTCATAGTTCACCAATACCTAGCTATATCCTGAATAACCATCTAAAAATGACATCATTTGCGAACCATTTACAATTTGTAATACTTCATCCAAAGAAGGGAGTGGGTAATTATCTTTCTCAGAGGCCTTGTTGAGATTGCGAAAGTCCACGCAAAGCCGTATTTCTCCATTCTTTTTCTGCACTGGTACCAAATTAGCAACCCAAGTAGAATGTAGTACTGGATAACGTTAGTTGGTAAATCCAAAATATCAACATTACCTTCGATATTAAGATCATCTGATTTGTCTTCCTCATCAATAATTTGATCTTCTTAAGCCCCTAAATTGGCAAGAAAGGCTAGAATGTGGGCATCATCTTGGAAGACTTGGAAGGGTTTGATATTATCAGGTACAACAAGGATATAGAGATTAATTCCACTGAGAACTTCTTTAAAGGGGATTGGCTTACTGGTTCTAATGTATTGGCAGCTATGAATAGCACATCAGGTATTCTATTGACTTTCCTAGATACCAATTGAATATCGAAAACATCAAAATCCTCAATCAGATCCCATACTCTATTTTGATATGCTGCTAACCTTTTGTCGTGGCATGCATATTGGCTTCGCACTTGTTTAACCACTAACTCAGAATCTCCTTGCACTTTCAAACACTTTTCCCTCTTCTTATGAGCAAAAAGGAATCCTCTAACTAAGGCCTCGTACTCCGTCATGTTATTAGTACAAGGGAATTGGAGTCGATAAGAAGCTAAAAGGGTTTTCCCTTTTGGGTTGGTTAACTCTATGTCTGTTCCACTTCCTTGCTTGGATCTTGACCCATCAAACTTTAAAAACCATATTTCATCTTTTAGTCTCTTCACATTTTTCACCTTTGGTTCAATGATCAGGTTAGCATCCGGAGGGGATTGCTGCTTCTCAAACTCGAGACCTTGTGATAATTGATGTTGTTCAATTTCTGGTTGCATAAACACTTCAGTAGTGTTAGGGATAACCTGCTCTGATTGAGGTTGAAGTTTAGATTGTGTTTCTTCTTTCTTTGGCTCAAGAGGAATATCTTCATCTTTGTTTTTAACAATCTTGACTGCAAGAATCTTCTGGTTGTATTCTTTAGGTAAGGTAGTCTTGTCTACAGGGTCAATTGTTTGGGGCTCTAATCCTTCACAAGTTATACCTTGAATTTCCTCCATACTGATGGTATGATCATCTTCTTTGTATGGAAACTGACTCATCAACTTCGTAATCTCATTTTGATATGGGATACATGAAACTTCTGAGTGCTCCTCATGATGTATCCAACACCATTTCAGAAGCAACAACTCTTGTATCTTCATAGTGTTTCCCAATAAACACATTCCTTGTTATACTGTTGTAGCAAACTCTTTGACCCGCATTCTATATGCAGTCTTGTCTGCTTGAAACAATTGAAGAGGAGCTGGTGTGGAGAAAGTAAGAATCTCATTGACCCTGTAAACTCCTAGGCTTACTTCAGCAAATGCCACTTCATTGAGAGAACCATAATCCATGACTAATTTCTTCAATTTAGGCTCACTATCAATTCAGATCTGGTTTCTTACTCCTTTCCATGGAAGCCATAAGTACGTAAAATAAGTTGAGAAATATCCTCCCAACGTCTTGGACCAATCCCTACTAAGGAGCATCCCATATACTTTTGGAATATCTAGCACTTGAATGTCAATATAACGAGATATTCGGGGATCAACACATATTCGGGGATCAACACCTAACTTGATGTATACATCTTTCAATTCTCTGATGACATTAACCTCTGTTTTGTCTAGTTGCACCACCTTACTATTTGCACGTACTGGTTGAAGTCTGAGTTGCTCACATATAGAGTAGGGCATTATGTTTCCTGAAGCTCCTGAATCTACCAAACAGTTATGTAAATTCTTCCCACATATCTTCAAACTCAGTAAAAATGGTGGATTTTCTTTTGCATCACTACTGACATTGGCGTTGACTTCATTAAAGTCCGCCATCTTAACCTCATTACTCTATGATTCTAATAATTTCAACTTTCTAAGGAGACCCCTCTTCTGTTCAGGGCAATATCTCAATACTTCCATTAAGGACATAGTGGTGGCAGTCCTTTCCATCCCCTTAGTAACGTCAAATGATCCTTTCAGAACATAATATTTCCCTTGAGCTTGTCTAGGGCGTGTTCCTTAGAAAGCCTAAGGAGGACGAGGATTGTTTCTTGCATTAGCGTCAGGAGGTACAAACCCACCCGTCGGGGCAGGTGGCTCTGTTAATGGAGCTTTGCCTTGACTCCTAAGATTGTAATTGTTCCTGATCTGAAAGGCCTAAGCATTGTAGACACATGGTTCACCTTCAGCTTCAGCCTGAAATTCTCTACACAGGAAAGTATCGACCAACATGGCAGTATTAACCTTATTAGGTTCATCATTAGAACAATCTTTGGGATGAGAGTCAGCTTGAGAAATTCTTATGATTTTCTCGAACTAAGCACAATTAACCTCAGAATGTGCAGCTGTTTCATGCAACCTGCACCAATTTGTTAGAAAATTCATATCAGCAAGGTTAACGCTTTGTGTGTGGTTTGGGTTATCTCATGCATTCGAGTGATCATGGTTCACCCCACCATTATTCGGACTCGTATTCCACTACCTATTATAAGGTTTGTCGTTGTGCCTTTGATTTTGGTTCTGGTTATTATAGTTCCGCTGATTATTATATGGTTGGGATTGATTATACCCTCCTGGAGGATTCATCTTTAGTTGGCTCAAGTCTGAAATAACCTGTGAGATCATTTTCTTTAAGGCTTCTACTTCAGCAGATATATGGGATCCTTGATTCTCAGGTGTCATAGTTGGAGGTTGGTTTGCTGAATTAATATTGTTAAATTGTTGATTTATGACTTGCGCTTGACCAACATATTGTGTTTGAGTGAGGGTGGTATTAGTACCATTTTTCTAAGTTGACGCTTGAGTAGCAAACTGCTGATTTGCCTAAGGTTTGGGTGCATAGATTGGCATGGGGTTCATCTTTGGGGCACCTACAAGTAGAGATGAGGGTACACCTGGGAGTTGATTGTAGTTTCCTTGATTCACCTCTATAGGTAAATTATATCCTATCCCTCCCGGGGTTTGATTCAACTCATGATTCATGCTAATTGCTAATGTGAAGACTTTCGCCAAGGTGTCCCTTTGATCTTGAGGAACACTCTTCTTAATAAACATAGCAGTCCAAGGGCCAATAGCTCTTAGATATGAGTCGATGGCTACATTAGGTGCTACCTAGTAAGGGGCTTGTAGCCTCTTGAATGCCCTTTGGAAGCTAGTATTAAAAGTAGTTAATGGCTCATTTGGCGATTTCTTAAGAGAAGCGAACTGGTGGTATAGTGTCCCAGGGTCTACGTACACTCGAAATTGATCAATGAAGGCCTTCTCCAAGAGGTCCCAACCTGTGATGGATTTTGCAGGTAAGGTTAAGTACAAATTGTATTCATTCTCCCCAAGTGAATATGGGAAGAGTCTACATACTACATCTTGGTGTTCAATATGATTACGAACAACCCCATCTTTGAGTGCTTCAATATGTCCATCAGCCGTTCGTCCCCCTAAATAGTAAAATTTGCTGCAAAATTTATCCAGGTTTCTAGGTAGGTCATGTATACCCCCTGGTATGGTTCCTAGTGGTGTGGTGTCTTGGTTGAAGTAGGCCATTGAAGGTGGTGATGGTGGACGTTGAGTCACAAAAGGTGTAGCGATAGGCTAAGGACTAGGAATCAGTTGATCTCCTACGTTGAGTATGGATGACTGTACTAGTGAGGCTGTTGAGGGTTGTTTCTTAGCTTTGTTCTTCTTCCTCCTAGTGATAGGTCCTAATTCTACTAAGTCGGATGGTGAAGAACCACTCCTAAGAACTCGATGGAATCTCTCGGGAGAGAAGGATGATATACAATCCAGCTTAGTACCTTAATTTTTTGGTCGAGGAGGTGGTTGTGGATTTTCCTGTGGGTTCACCTGAGGATTAAGTTGTCTTTTTTCCTCTGCTTCTATACGTATAGCCTTTTGTCTCTCGTTGTCAAAGACTTGTCGTGCTTGTGGCCAATCGTTATAATTTATTGTACTGTCCCAAGAAAAGTCGTATAGTTGGGTAAGAATGTTGTCCTACTTGTTGTTGAGGTTAGGCTGGGTAAAGGGAATCAATCCATTTCCTGGGAGTACCATATGTGGTTAACCAATGAGGGGATTAGTCTTGGCCCTCCTTCTAGTGCTAGTTTCTGTTGACGACCATTTTTGACACCCCCGCCAACAGTCAGGTAGCCAGTGTGAACACTCACCACCTCTCCTGAAAAGTAACAAGTTCGAAAAAACTCACTACTCCAAGGTCTCTGTAGTCAGGTCTCGACGATGATGAACAACCCAATGGTTGATGTGGTTGTACCTATAAAGGGGCCTGCTGGTTAGAACAAAATCTCGTTATGGATAATTGCACTTCCTTTCTTTTTTGTATTTTTAAGGGTTTAAGATTCTCTGGGAAATAAAATGTGAAGCATAAAGGGAAACGAGAACATAACAATAAGGACCAATATAATGACAACTTAATGAACTACTCAATTAGTTCCCTGCAATCCAAGCAATTATCAAATATTATCCAAGTTAGCATTGAACAATGGAACTCCAGAAAACCTGCAAAATCATCAATTTCACAGATTTATGGAAATAAAATCATCAACAATATGGCCTATCACAATAATTCCCATACACCACTGACATACACAATATGATTCATAAAGTGATAGACAATAAGATTAAACCACGTTGCTAACCCCAAATAATAGACGTTACCAGATTACACAAAACAATTTCGTAGAATATAAACATAGATCAAACAATCTACAAGCTTCTTCTCATATTAATCTCTATGAATGTATAACAAAAATGACTCAAACCTCTTAACAATCTGAAAAATATTCTAAAAATCTCTAAGTAGGCCACAAATCATCAATTTGGGACCCTTACAAATGAGTCCAACTTCTCAATTTATAGAAGTTCTTTACCCTACTATTTGACACTCCACTTAACAACTATGAAATGGAGACTGCATGAGCAATGCGAAAACCCTTCTAGGTGAGCCACGTTTTCGTAATCATGCAGAATTTCATTCAAAATTGGAACTCAAGTAGGAGCCGTAGTTAAAAAATACAAGATTTAAGGATTTGTAAAAAAAATAGCTTTTCCATCTTTAGCAATTGTGTGCTTATCCTTTATTTCTTGATAAAATCTCTATAATTAGCAACTATACATGCAACTGCTTAAACCAAAGGATCTGCTACATGCTTAACTCTAAATTTATAGTTCTTCAAAACTTCATCCGCATGCATTCTCCCCTTGTCTAAATCCTTCATTGTGTGTGCCACCTCTTGACACTGAGTAATCAGATACATGTACCTTCCATAAGGGTGACCTCAAACTGGGTCGCGGGTCCTAGGTGTTGTGTCTCATATGCATCCCACGGATTCAAAACTTGCTGCTGGTCCATTATTCCTGTATCAGCTAATCTAAGGCCAAAAGGTCCTAGCATATTTTAAAAAAAATTCTTGTATGACAAAATTTCTCTAAGGAGAGGGTCCCGAATCTTGATCATATCCTTGATATATTGCTGAAACATTTCAATCTTCAGCTCCAACATGTATACATAAGACTATAAGTTTTTATAGTTGTCACCCCCTAAGAGGTCCTCCTTTATCACCGTCTCTTCCCCTAGCCACAATATCTTCTTCAAAACTTGAAATTGTTTCGTGAAAATGTTCGACTTTCGTTCCCATTATGTGGAACAGGAAGCCAAAGCTCCACCTACCTATATCACCTTACTATACATCCCCATAGTATCTTGCAAAAAAATTCTTATTTTGGCTGTATTTACTTGGGCCAATGACTTGGCTGCAGTTGCCACCCGCCTCAACTCCATTAACGCTTTTACTTCTTCTTCTCACATCGATGAGGTAGAAGGCAAGTCATTAGTTATGCATGAGTCCAGGGGTTTGCTCATTTCAATTAGCAACTGCTTATAATGTCCTATTTGTGCTTTGAGTTCCACGTTGGAAGTATGCTCCTTCTCTACACGTCCTCTGACGATGCTCGTGGCTAACTCTAAAGTATCTAACTCCCCCCACTTGGTTTGTTTGCCCAAATTTATCTGTGATATTTGGTATTTGGGAGAAGCTTGTCCCTCAGCCTGAGATGGAACCGCCACATCTGCAATCACTTAACCGGAACTAGTTTTCAATAGGTGATGAACAATTTTTAGCTTCTTAGCCTTTGGTAGCTCCTTAGTGATTACTTGTTGCAGAGTGACCTTAGGGAGCTCTGCTTTTCTCTTTTTCTTCCCAAAGGTAAATTCCAGCCATTGCGGTATATCTTCATCCTTGTCACCTTGATGTGACACTATATCCACAGTTATAACATGAACCTTTGCCTGCTCCTCTACTCCGCCTCTTACATCTGCTTCAGTTTTCCCAAGGTCTTGAGGTGGTATAACTTGACGAGATAAATTGGTTTGGAGAGCTTGTTGCTTATGTAACTCTCCTAGTTTGCCACTTACCTCCTCATTAAATGCCATTTCTTCGTCACCTACCTCTATTTCCCCTTGCCCGACTGCTATATCCTTAAGAAGGTCCTCTTGATCTTGAGGGGTTAGAATCAATCTTTCATTCAATATGTCTTTTGCCTCATCCCTTTCTTGTTCACCTTCTAGCGGTCGTTGTTGCTCAAGATCCTCTTCCTCCTGATCCGAATCAGACTTGATGTTTCTAACTTTTATTCCTTCAGTGGTAGACCTAAAGACTTGCACTCCGGGCTGCCCTACAGATATATTCACTAGTGGTGGTGTAGGGGCACTGGTGCCTGGAGCATTTGTGGCATCTGTTGAAGGTGGCTGAGCGGGTATCTCCTTAGTAATTTATATATTTTCTTCTTGTTCTCGGGTACCCTCTCCTTTAGTGTTCCCTATAGCCATCCTCAATGGGAGAACTTTGGCAAGTGGTACCACTCCCAATCCATCGGTCACTCCTTGTTTGCATCCTTCTTTAATAATTCAAACTCTCTCATCTTTTCTTGGAGTTTCTTTAGTAAGTCCTCAGTGCTTTCTTGAGGGTTGTCTTCTTCACCTGGATTGGTGGACATATTTTGCCTCAAGGCTGACCTTGTCTTTCGAGCATACTCCTTATGGCCCCTTGACTGAGGTACCCCTGAAGTGGATTCCTTTTGTTTCTCCTTTGAGACGCTGGGCCTTACCCTCTGGCGTAACCATTGCTTGGTCTTGTTGATGACCACTTGGGAGACCTTCTCCATATTTGTGTCTTCACTTACAGACCATTTTATTGGGGACAGGGGCCTTTTATCCATCCATGATTCCCTATAAGATGGATCAAGTAAGTCACCATCATCCCTAAGGTCTTTAGGGAGGTTAGTCTCGATTCCGAAATCTCTTACCTATGGTACAGATAACCTGTTATAGCTCTTCTCCCTAACCTAAACATTGTCTTAAGGTTGGCCCAAAAGTCCTCCAAGCTGGGCCTGTGCCCCTCATATGCCTTAGGCATAGCTTGTTTAAGTTTCCCGTAGGGATCATAGAACTCCCTAGCATGATCATACTCTTTCAAGTTCAAATCTTGAAGCTCTTTTTCTGCTAACTTCGCTACTTGTATTTTGGAACATGCAAAGTATCCAATAGATACTAAGAAATTGATACCTGCTTTGTGTTTTGATGACAAAAGTGACTGGAGGCCCACAAGATGCCTCACATACTCTAGCAAAATTATCCTATCATTGCAGTATCAGGGCAGCAGCATTGGGTTTCCTGTGAATTTGTTAACCCTGATGTAAGTAGAGCGTGGGTTTTGGATAAACCAACATACCCACTCTCAGATGATAGCCATGGCCTTCGAGCTAATCATGTATCCTGCATCTTCTGTCAATTTGATTATTATTTGGGAAGACGAAGGCATCATTAACTCTTTTAAAATGAGTCTTTGCACTGGCTAGAGTGAGCTGAGCATAATACTCCCATATCTTCTTATGTCCTTCCTCCTCTCCCAATTGACCTTCTACTTGTAGCCCTGGAAACTTTCCAGATCTAGTGGCTACCCAGATGACATATGACGTGAAAAAGAACTATTGAGTATGCTGAACTTCTTTCATCTGCTTACAGATATTGTCAGAGAGGATTTGCGGCCAATCAAAGTATTGTTTTCCTATTAAAATAGTGCTCATGAATTGGAACATCCAGGGATGAAAATGCTTGCAATCCAACTTACCAAAGACCCTCTTGAGCATAATGATTAAGTCTCTTTGAGGCTCTTTGAAATCTGCCCTTAGGATCTTCGTTGCCTTGAGTCCTGTCTTTCTTTCTTCTTCTAACCAATTTGTATTCATGTGCCTCTTACTAGCTGATATTTTGTCATTCCATTCCTTTAAGGCCTCTTCTTCGGTTAACAGAAATACCTCCTCCCTGGTTGGGATTCCAAAGACGAACCCAAGCATATCTGGAGACAAGTCTATGACTATCTTTCCTTGTGCATCTGTGCACTTTCTAGTTTTTGGGTTATAAAATGGCGCAATGGTCATTATGAACTCTGGTGCTTGTACTGATTGTGGGAAGATAGTAGCTTCAACTAGGCCAGACCTCTTGATTCTTCAGTGGAGGGCCTCCAGACTAGGTTTGTCCAATTGAGCCTTGATATCTTCAATTTCTATATGGCCAATTTCAGTATCCGCGACCCATCTGATTTGATCCTCTAGCTTTGAAACATAGACCTGTCCTTGATAATGGTATTTCATGGTGGCTGGAAGTCTATCAATTTATTTGCCTCTTTTACTGGAGGATGAGTCCATCTAACCACTCGAACCTGCAAGCAGAAAGCAAATCCTCAGTTTTTGATAACAAGCATAAAAGTTGATTTACCTTAGGACTTTGAGGTCTCGGGGTCCCGGGATAGGCATAAGTGAAGAAGGCCCGGAACTCTGGGGTTCCAGGGTTCCAGGCTTATGTTGGGTGCAAAAGGAATCCCAGAACTCCAGGGATCCAGGGTTCCGAGCTTATGCCTAAGTGGAAGACACCCAAAACTCTAGGGTTCCGAGGTTCCGGGTTGAGAGCTACCCGAAGCTCTAAGGGTCTGTGGTTCAGGGGTTAAGAGCTACCCGGATTTCTTGGGGTCCAGGGTTAGGTCAAACAGCCACCCGGAACTCTAGGGTTCCGAGGTTAAGGGGGCATAAAAACCAACTACCCGAACTTCCGGGGTTCTAGGCTTAAAAACTAGGGCACGCGAAAACAAAAGCATGCAAAGAAAAACAAACAAAAACCAACAATCACAAAAAAAGGAGGAAAGAAAAATCTAATCTAGAAACTGCCAACATGATCAAGAAAAATCACCAACCTGGTGAATCGAAATGCCCGAAAATGACAAGGAAAACTCGAAGGTTCGGAGGTTCGCGACTTGGAGCTAGGGAGGAGGAGTTGTGGATGCACAAATGAACTTTGAATGTCCATCATCTCTATTTATAGCTCCCCCCCAAGTCCGTCTGTACGAAGGCCTTAAACACGACCTCGAGACTCCGGGGTCCCGAGGTTCTGAGCTCGACAAAAAGGAACACCCTACCCCGGAACTTTGGGGGTACGAGGTTCTGAAGCAAGAAGAAGGAGGCCCCTACCTCGGGACTCTGGGACTCTGGAGTTTCGAGGTCAAAACCAAAAGGAAAGCAAAAGGGACCTCGAGACTCCACGAGTCCGGAGTTTCAAGGTCAGAACCGGAAGGAAAGCAAAGGGACCTCGGGACTCCAGAGTTCCAAGGTCAAAACTGAAAGGAAAGCAAAGGGACCTCGGGACTCCAGAGTCCTGAGGTCAAAATGAAAAGAAAGCAAAGAGAAAACAAAGGGGACCCAAATTTCGACTGAAGGAGACTAACGGGGAAATAGATATGCTAGGCATAACACCTCCCTCTCCCTCTCCTTCTTCCTACACCTTTGTATTTATATCTTTTTTCCCCTCTATTTCCATCTCTTTATATTTCTTCAACCATATTTCCCCCTATCTCTATCTCATTATCTCTTCATCTCTATCTAACCATATGTCTCTTCTTCTCTACCTAGATATCTCGCTCCCAATTGAACTCATGTACAACACAAATATATACAAAAAATAGACCAAAAATTTCCTTAAATAATCTTCCACACCTCTTCTGCATACCCATTGCACACCAAGATGCAATTAATAGTTTTACTATCTTCATTTTTTATGCTTAAAATTGATGAACCCGAGAAATTGTACTCATTAGACACTCTATTCATTATTTTAACTTACACTTTACACATTTATAGTTTTCTTAGTTCAAACACTTGGATAAAGCACTAGTTTATGTGTGTCACATGTTTTGAATGTTCGTACATATAATTATTTTTTAATAATATAACATTTATTATCTTAGTTGTGATTATTGACATTCACATATTTATGATTAGTGACAGGGTATTTATTGTCACGATTTAAGTGGATATGTTTCACAAGTCAGTAGTGGAAACTGAAGTTGGAAAACACAATTAAAACGTGTCTGCTCTACTCAGTCATCCAGCCTGTCGTCTGACTTTCAGAGTATTCTTTTCTATGCATTAGTTCATATTACTTGACATTTTCATAAAAGTTAGATATGATGTAATTAAGAAATTGACAGAATACGACAACAAAAAATAAAATTCTAAGTACGTAGATGTTGCATGTGTTGCATGTTTCGCATGTAATCATTGCTTATGCTCACATAACGTTAAAACTAAATCTAACAAGTGAGAGAGGGAATCTGCAGAATTCATAGCTTGCAATTTAAAAATGATTTCAACAATAAGAATGACGTGAGACTCATCTCAACACTAAAGTTGAGTGAAAGAAATAGTGGTAGACATCATGTCGTATGGTTGCAAGCACTCATGTAGCAATTTTGGTTTCCATGGTGTCTTTATGCTGTTATTAATTTTATGGTAATAAGTGACAAATATTAAATTATTTAGTAAAAATGAATTAGAAAATGGTATTATCTTTTCCAAATAATCAACAATTTGATTTAATATTATTAAATATAAGCTTATGGAAGTGTATTGTCTAATCATAGAGTTTATTAGAAGATTAATTATATCTCTCAAAAAAATTTCATTGACTTAAGTTAGATATTTATTTAGCAATCTTATATTTAAGGTAATTTCCAAAAGTAATATTTATTACTATCATGAAACGATGCATGTAGCTCCAAATAGATAGAAACAAAGAAAGAAATAGCATTAGAGAATTATTAGAAGCAACAAAGTTAAGCATAGTGGTAGAGAAGAAACTTAATCAAAAATAACTTTTTTAGGAAGAGGGATTATAATTGAATGCAATGAAAAATGAAAATAAAAAAATAAGAAATTTTAGTAAATAAAAGTCCAAATGATCAAATTCCAACTGAAACTTCAAGATCAAGTGTGTTGTAATGACTTGTTTATGAAAGGATGTGGATTCAACTCAGTAGCATAAAAATATTGTAATTCAATAATGAAAATAAAAAATCTTACATATAAAAGACTTGATATGCCAATGATGAGAGAAATAATGATTTTATACTTTTTGAAAAGTATATGAATTAAATGTGTGTAAAGATTGAATCACACTTAATGATCCATCGTAAGGAAGAGAAGAATGTGGAAGTAGAGTGTAGAAGTAGTCTAAAAAGAGAGAGAGGGAGGGGACATGGGATGAAAAGAAAATTTGAAAATCCAATAAAAAATTAAAAGAATAGAATAAAGAAAATAAGACAAAAGAATAAAAGAATGAACATGTAAACTTATGAATATATATAAGCATACATGTGCAAACCTATAAGAAAACATTATTGTGGAAAAAAAAAAACACACGCACATGAAAATGAAGTCAAAAGATATAAATATATATAAATAATTGAATGTTAACCATATAACAATAAATATAACCAGAGGATGTGTGTGTATGCGCGCATGTGTGTGTGGGTGGGTGTGGATATAATCAAGGATCAAGAGTTAATTAAATTGATTGTGGAGTCAACTCGAAGAGGTGGAAAAGATAACTTGTTTGATTATAGAAATTATATTTCAAGCTCTTAGAAGGATAGTAATGAATTATATTAATTCATTAAATAAATAATGAGAAGATGAAGTTACTCATTAGAAAAATGAGATAAGCTTGTGAGGAGAAGATTAGAAATTTAATTATTTTATTATATAAATATTATTGGCTCATATTAATTTGAGCTTCTTGAAGAGTTTTCCTTTCTTGAAAAAATCCTTAACTACCACCACCACATTATCCTTGACGATTTCCAAAAACTGTTGGAAGAAAATAGGGGGAAACCCATCTAACCTAGGGGACTTATAGGCATTGAAGGAGAAACAACACACTTGACCTCCACAACAGAGATAGGTTGCATCATCATCTCGTTATCATCATCAAAAAGGTTGTTAGGGATAACCTATATAGAAGCTCATTCTCCTTATCAATGGCCTCTAACCTATCCATGTACAAGTCCTAAAAGTAAGAGACAACACACTGACCAATCTATTCATCCTCCTCATTGATATTCCTATTTTTATCTTTGATCTTCCTTATGGTGTTTCTTTTCATGGCTTTCATAGTTGTCTTGTGAAAAAAATGTGTGTTTCTGTCTCCCTCTTAGAGCCACTGAATTCTAGACTTTTGTTTCCAATGAATCTCCTTCTTTTTTAAGATCCCATGCCATTATTCTCTTAGTTTCTTCTCCTTTAGAGCAATCTCTATGTCAAATTGTCCAAAATCCATCACTCCCTATATCTATTTGAGATCCAAGAGATTTTTTATTTTTATTTTTAATATGTTACAGAAGGTATATATGTTCCATCACTTCACTTTATGTCTAATGAATTTGAGTAGACACAACTCTAATATTTGGAGTGCTAGAGACAAGGACATGATTTTAATTTTATATATTAATGATGTGGACTTGAAATCTTAAGTTTAATAGTAGTTTTTTTTTTAAAAAAACAATTTAAAAAAAATCACTACGTGATCTTGAGACACGAAATTAAGGTGCATAAGTTAGATCCCCTCTCTACAAGGATATATACAAATCTATAAACTTGAAAAATTGTTTTAGTTAAAAATATGGCATGGTAATTGTTTTCATTTATTATTGGGTGAAAAGTTGAAATTGGTAGAAAATAATTATTATTTTCCTTTTATTAGTAAATGTTTTGAAGGGATAAATACATTAATTTGTTTTTTAATATATAACATATTCAAAACATATAAGTAATTCTTTTATGTGTGTATTATTGAAATGAAATATACAATTGAATTTTTCTTAAAACACTTAAACATAAATATAAATTTTCACACGTATTACACGACTAATCATACCTAACCACCTTTCATATACTTAATATAAAATATAAATTCTACTTATTAAAAAATTGTAGTTGATATAAAAACATGTTTACCAAATGGGCTTCCCCCACATGCTATTGTTAAAATAAAAGCAAACAACATATATACTTGTCTCTATCTCTCTATCCCTTTATCATTATGCCACATATATCTCTATTTCTCCTTCTCCCTCTCCCTCTATATCTATCTCTCTCTATCTGTCTCTATCACTATATACTTATCTATCTCTTTATCTCTTTCTCTCTATCTCTCTCTACTTTTATATCTCCCTCTACCTACTCTCTATATGTCAATCTCTGTTCTCTATCTCTCTATTCTTATCTCTCCCTCTACCTCTCTCTACCTTGCTATCTATTTCTCTCCCTCTTCCTCTTCCCCTCTATTTTCATATCTACTTTTATCTACTCTAAACTAACCACACTAATATTTAGAACTTGACACTTCATCTCTTGTTATACATAGAAAATAAATTAACCTAAACTACTCATTAAGGATGGTATATCTAGGTATAAAGCCAATGAAATTTTTATTTTCTAATAAGAAAATATAACATTTTAGAATCAAAGACTGAATTGAAAACAAATAAATACAATAAACACATATTATTCAATAAACAATTCAAGGTTCAACTCAAGATTAAAGTATCATGTGTCGTATTAACTCAACATAACTAATGCCCAATAAATGCAACATTCGGTCATTTGGTCGTTGCAAAATGAAATCAATGAAAGCTAATGATACTTTCAAGAACAAATACAATGGTGGCTACAATTGAAAGGACAAGTTAATAAACAAATATGCTGGCAAACAAGAGAGACAAGCTCAGCAGTACATGGCAAAGCCTTTGTGATGTTCTGTATTGCTTGAAAGTTTTAGCTGTACTGTTTACTGTTGCTCTGCTCAATGGCAGATGGTACTCTCAGACAGGCAGAAGATCCCAATGGCACCACTGGCAGATTCTCACAGTTACACATCTCAATCATGAAGCCATCTGGATCGTGCATAAATATTTGGTCAATATATAATCCCCCTTCCTCCACTCTTCTCTTCACGTACTTTATCTTCATGTCCTCTAATGTCCTCTCCACTGCATCCATACTTTCACACTGTATATTCACGCACAAAAAACCATTAAAACGGATTTTGCAGAAACAAACACAGAGAACTCAGATTAGGCAAAGCAGTAATCCCACCTGAAATGATATGTGATTATCCATTGGATCAATTTCAGATTTCTTAGGCAAACTGTCTGTGTTGTCACATTGCAGAAGATGTATGCCCATTCCATAATTAAACAACCTGCAAAGATAGAGAGATATCAATCATCCCATTGTTGTTATCGGTATTCAGATAAGCAATGGTGAACAAAAAATTTGAAAAAATAATTTACCAGGCTCCATCAAAGCCGAAGGACACAGGCCTCTTGATTGGAACAAAACCCAACACATTTTCGTAGAAATTGATTGATTCCTCTACAGATTTGCAGACAAGAGATATGTGATTTAAAGAAGACAAGGGTAGAGTCTTCCTTAGTACAGACTTAACCATTTTCTTGTTCTAATATCTGTTCTGTAAAAGAGCCGAGATATCCCAAAACATAAAAACAAGGAAGAAAACTGATCCTGATTCTAAGAGAGATGTCGTTGAAAGTATTTATGCATAAGTTTGCATGTTATTTGCGGCTTTGTACAGGCTGTTTACGTTATTATTACAAAAATAAATATTGACAGGTAATGTACGACCATGTCTATTCTCGCCATTAATTGGATATGCTTGGCGTGTCAGCAATGGAAATTGAAGTGGGAAGAAGCCATTAAAATGTGTATACACGGCTGAGTCATCCAGACTTCGAGAATCTTTGTGTCCACACGTCTAAAAACTACTCGCTTTGTTTTAGAGTTTATATTACGTTGTCTTTCTTTTAAGATTCAATTTAACAGCTAAGTCTAACAAATGAGATGGGTTATCTGCAGAATTCAGAGGTTGGACTTTAAAAATGATTTCAAAGTATAAGAATGGCAAACATTCAACGTGATAGTGCTGAAGATCACATGGAATGCATGTGGCTTTAGACATCGATGCTGCTCATACTGACTGTACTTGCTTTGAAATTTTTGTTTTCATTCTGTTTGGTTTGCCATGCTTTGAGATTTTACAGGTGTTTGAAATTAATTTTATAGAATAAAGAAGGAACGATGATATGCTTTGAGGATATTATTGTTTAATTTCAATATTTTGACGAAATCAGTTTCTGAATTCCAAAGTTTGAAGAGATTACAACTGTATTAAGGTGGAGGGCTATGTATATATGTTTGGTATAAATAAGCAATCTTACGTAGACTGCGTGCACTGTATTGGTTATATATATATATATATATATAATCGCACTATAATATTGTACTTCTATTATGTCTTATTAATGTTCATATTCTATTTCAAAGCTCCTGGTTTGTTATAGGGACAATAATGTTTGTGCATTTGTCAATTATATTTGCTTGAAAGTTTCTAATGTCATTTTAACAAATATATTTTTGTGTATATCTTATAATCATTTTAATCTATGAGTTTGATGTATTCTATTAAATAATTCATGAGATTCCACATTTTGCATATATGTCTATTAGGATAATTGCAGCTACACTTAATTTCTCTATCTTTTATGTTTTGATGGACATTCATGCCTTATGTGAAATTTAGATTTACACCCTTCAATTTCACTTGCTTGAACATTTCAAAATCCTTTTTAATGAATCTAGTTTGTGCACATCATACAATCATGACATTTCTTTATGACTTTTTTTTCAAATAGTTTGCATGCCTTTTTCTATGCTTTGGCATGTCGATATCTATTTACAAAGATAGTTGCAACTTCAAATATCCACCAAAATTCATCTATTTTTTACACTTTGATGGAAGTTCATACCATATTCCAAAGCTTTTGTTTCTCACAAGCTTGGTGTAATGCCCCACCAGGAACCCTAAAGGAATGCAACACTACAAGACAACTAAAGGGTGAAATAATTTTTTTTTTTTAATATTAAGTGCATTAATAATTACATTGCACGTTTAATAACACAAGTGGAAGTCTAACAATGACATCCTAAAGGGTTACCGACGAAGATTACTTCATAAATAAGACAAAATCACAAGGTTAATCCAATTATCCATCTAATTAGGGAACTCAATTGCAATTAATTAGATCATACTCATAAAACTGAATTCCACATTGAAAGATTTAAAGTGTTACAATATATTTACTTTCAATGGTTCATTTACACATAAGAAGAGAGATAACTAAAATAACATACATTCAATTGAATTAAGATTACAATATTGAATAATTACATGGTTTCCAATAGTACAAATGAAATACATAGGTTACAATGCCAAGGTTACATAGTATACTGATACAATGACCACATGGGTCTCAAATGTACAACAATCATGAACATGAGCTGATACAAGAATCACGAACCAAGAAACCCTAGTGAAGTCGATCCTCGCATGAAGATACAAACAAGGATATCCAATGGGAAGTGGCACTACCACCCAACCATGTGATCCCAAAATGGAACCACCCCACCATGCTAGGAGATAGCAAAAGACTCTCAAGAAAGCATAACAAGACAAGTATGACAGTACAACATGACTCCGCAAAACTCAAGTGTTTCAACTCACAAAACAATAGTGACCCTAAAGAGAGAGTGTCATCACATGGCTTAAGATGGTTAACCTAGGTAGGTCTCCATAGGTCACGACCCCCATCTTGGGTTATCTTGGTAACCTTTCCCGAACCCCCGGCTCCATCCAAGTATCATTCGGACCCTACCAACCCTTCGTGAAGACAAGGTGGTAGGTTTACCATTCTAGGCCTTCTCACAACATCTTGAGCCTATACAAGCACTCAACCATGTGCAAGGCACAATATCTTAATTAACATTATAACTACCACCCCCTAATCAATTATTAGGTTATCACTTATTAACTAACTTTTTAGGGGTTATCCTGCCATCCTCTTCAACTGCGGCCCCCGCTCAAAAGCCACTCTCTCATAGGACACTAATAGGAATGGTCTCTCTACGAGAACCCTATGGCGAAACTGACAGCCATATCTAATCCTGACAAAATACAGCTGAAGGATACACAAATCAATAACCCAAGATTGACCATTTGGAGCAAAACACACAACAGTTCACATCAACAGGGTTACATGACAACACCTGACCAAGGGGTATAAACAACCATTATGACATGACGACAACTGAAAATCAGAATTACAACGTAAATATGCTTTTACCAAAAACTACCATTTACACTAAAGATCCTATTACAGGCAATCTTTTTAAAACAGTCAAAAGCATTAATTACTTGCAAATGTAGATATTCCAAAAAATAGAAAATACAACTATATTTATAAAAGAAATTCAGAATTGTCATTTGTCCAATAAGGCTAAATTTCATCACATAAAAATGAACCCCTAACATATATTCATGATTAAATAATAAAAGAATCGAAATATATGCTTTTATGAAGCTAAAATAAATTCTGAATTAATTATATATAGATAATAATATAATCTATGTATATGAGTATATATTCACCGAATATATATCATATAAATATATCACATTAAAATATATATATTAAAACATAAAACTAATTTTCACAATGTTCTTTAAATCTCAAATAATAAAATATCATAGTTTAACACACACACACACACACACACACACACACACACACACACACACACACACACACACACATATATTAAACATAAAAATAAAAATCCGAATCATAAACATACTGGAGGCACACAACAGGAAGGCAAATGAATGTTTGTCTATAACCTTGCTATGGTAGCATGCTGCCATGTGGTAGCATTGCTACCCCATATGGTAGCACTACTACCTAAGATAACACTTGCTACCCTACGGTAGCACTACTACCTAAGATAGCACTTGCTACCCTACGGTAGCACTGCTACCTTACAGTAGCACTTGCTACCCTACGGTAGCACTGCTACCTTATTGTAGCACTACTACCATATGGTAACTTTGCTACCGTCGGTAGCAGGTTGCCGCACCCCACCACCCCCCCCAAAAAAATAAAAAATTTTGTTTGTTTTAAATTTTAAATTAATTTAAAAAAAAAGAGAGATTATGAAAATCTCAACTTCCCCACTCTGAGACAATAGAGTCAAAAAGAAAATCACAGCATAATTTTCAAAAAAAAAAAGGAATAAAACTATAATCCCTCAAAATAATTACTAGTGAAGAATTATACTAGAAAACTAAAATCTTTGAGACAAAACAGAGATTGGTAAAAACACCAAAATTTCTTTAAAAAAATAAATCTTCCTCGTGAAACCATAAGGAAGAAGTTTCAAACCAAATTTGTAAATTTTTTCACATATAGGAAGAACACAAAATCGCACAGTAAGAATTAATTGGAAACAAGGAGGGTAAATCTGGCAAAAATTTGCCAACATAACCCCTGCAATTTCCCAAATAGCAAAACAATTTGATACACAAAAATGAAATAAATAAAACATAAGAATCTCCACAGACAGAGATTGGAGATTCATCCTAATTAATTTTTTTTAAAACAAAACCAAGCAAAGGCTATCCAACCTGTGAAGCTTTCCTGGAAGAATCTTGTGGAAGAGCTCAGCCCTGCAACCAGATTTCCAAGCCAATCCCTCTTACCAACAATCCTCCGATTTTTACTTCTCCAACAAAATTTATGTGCATCCAAAATAATTCCTCCTAAAAATCTCCACCTCCTTCCCGTGAACCCACAGGAATAATAAGGAAAATATATTTAACCTAAACTTTTAGGTTGAAAATCTTTTTCCCCCCATAAAAACATAATATTTAATATAAAAATAAAAGAATTTATTTTTCTAATTTCCAAAAAGTAAATGGAAAGTTATTTGCAAAAATCATTCCTTTTTGTTTTTCTTTTCTCATGCCAATTAATTAACTTTTCTAAAAAGAAATTAAGGCAATAATTTAACTCTATTTTATTTTTTTATTTTTATTTTTAAAATCTAGAGAGCAAAATATGCAATTAACTTTATTTATTTTCTCCACTAAATTTAAATAAGAATATATTTCTAATATAATACAATTATCAAACTAAATTTAATCACTTCATTAAATTAATTAAATCCATAATACAAAGGCATAATAATACATAAATTAAATACACCAACTATGAAATGATGCCATGAACTCAAATAAATAATCTAATCCACTAGGACACGCAAACTGAGCAAACCCAAATGAAGACTCTAAAAAAGTCAAACAAACAAAACTCGAAGGCCGAACAAACAGAAAGGATGACCAACTAATGACACTCACAAGAGTGTAACTGGGGTAAAATTAGGGTCAACCACTATCTCCTCCACTCCCATTAGACAAATAAGGCACACTCAGACCTGTGAAGCCAGGTGGAGACGATACCCCGTACCTACCCGGTACTTGTACCTGCAATGTCCTGCATCATCAAACCACACACACATATATACAAATATAGAATACATGACACACACACACACCAATGAAGGAGAATCGTGACATTCCCTGTCTCATCGGAGTGAGTGAAGGAAAATCATCTCCTCGCATCCAATACACTTGCAAACACGCAACATATACATAACACATCGCATAAGTAAGGTAAAAGTGTTAGTCCATGACAATAATCCATAAACATAATACTAATCACAAGTACTGAAATACTATAAATAAAGCATACATCACATATCCAGTTTAAAGCATGAAATAATATCAATAAGTCTGAATAACACATAGCAATTATGTATCCACTAAAAGTAACCTACAGTAAAATATAAGTCTAACAAGTTCGATCAAGGAGGGGTACTACACTCTCCCCCCCAAAACTAGGCTTACTCCTGGAAGCCTAAAACAAATAAGAATAGAACTCTCTCATCTTCACTGCATCCTCCCAAGTCGTTGAGGTCTCATCATTTGGGTCCCATAGGACCCTTACCTGGTCGATGGTATGACCCTTGAGGGTCAAATCCCAACGCTGAAGAATGCACGCAGGCTCCATGGAAAGCTGCCCGTCCTCGACCTGCAAAGCATTCTAATCAAGAACATGTGTTACATCAGGATGATAAGGTCGAAGAACTGAAACATGAAAGACATCGTGGATGTGAGATAGACTCGGTGGTAAGGCAAGATGGTAGGAAAAAGGTCCTATCCTCTCAAGGATCTCAAAAGGGCCAAAAAAATGAGGCGCCAACTTAGAACCCTTTCCATAATGGATCAGACTCTTCTACGGATGCACTATCAAAAACACACGGTTGCCAACAGAAAACTGACGATCTATCCTATGAGCATCTACATACTTCTTCTACCTATCCTGTGCTACTACCAAATGCGCATGAATCCACTTAACCCGCTGCTCCATCTCAGGAAGGATATCCGGTCCTATACGCACCCTGTCCTCTAACTGATCCCAACTCAAAGGAGTATGGCAAGGACAACCATACAATGCCTGGAAAGGAGACATACCTATGGAGCTATCAAATCCATTATTATAAGAAAACTCCACTAGATAAATATAATCCTCTCAGCGTGATTGTTGGTCCATAACATACAAGCGAAGCATGTCCTCCAAAACCTGATTCACTCACTCGGTCTGACCATCTGTCTCTGGGTGATAAGTTAAACTAAAGTTCAACAGGGTTCCCAAAGCATGTTTAAGTGAGGTCCACAATGCTGAGGTAAAGACAAGATCTCTATCAGAAATGATCCGCCTTGGAATCCCATGCAACCTCACCACATCTTCCAAGAAGACTCGTGCCACCACTGTTGTCATATAGGAAGCTTTAATAGGGACAAAATGAGAAACTTTGGTCAATCTATCAACAATGACCATGATGGTATCATGACGACACGAAGAGACAAGCAACCCAACAATGAAATCCATGGAAATGATATCCCATTTCCAATTCGGTACCAAATTAGGCTGTAAAAGCCCTATCGGGTGTTGATGCTCCGCCTTCACCCTCTGACATTCTAAACACTTCGACACAAAATTAGCAATGTCACGTTTCATACCAGCCCAATGATCAATCTGTCTAAGATCAGCGTGCATCTTCTTGACACCTGGATGTGCCAAATAAGGTGCACGATGGGCCTCAGCCATGATCACAACGTGAATCCCCTCCAAAGGAGGTACATAGATCCGTCCAAGATGATGAAGAAGACCATCTGCCTCAAGATTATATCCAGAAAACCTACCCTTTAATGGCCTTCCGAACTCCATCATGGCTCTAACATCCTAATACCAAGTATCCTGAGGAAGAACTCCAAGAATTCTCTCTCTCAAGTCCACTCCAAGGGACAATGTTGAAACTTCATGCTGCCTACAACTCAAAGCATCTTCCACTACGTTCTCTTTCCCCTAAATATATTGAACCTCAGAATTATACTCGCAAAGGAATTCCATCCATCTTCTCTGTCGAGCATTTAAGTTTGGCTACGTAAAGATATACTGTAAACTGTGGTGATCACTATGCAGCTCAAACCGACGCCCTAATAGAAAATGTCGCCATCTAACCAATGCATGCACTACAGCTGTGTGTGTGAAAAAGTGAAAAGAGTCTGATAGTTGTAGGCACAACACTTCAATTAATTCATTACATGTATGGTTAGTAAATCAATAATCAATAAATAATAAACCATAACAAAGTGACTAATTGCCTTCTAAAAGATGCGAGTATAAGATTGCTCTCAGATTTTTATAAGCAATACCAGTGACTAGACTGCACCAAGATGAAGGATTTAGTCTATATGAGCACGATATTAAGCTAAATGGATGCAAGATGGATGATTAATTCAAGCAATGATGGATTCAAGCAATATGGATAAACTAAATATGCAAAAAAGCTAAACTAAGATGCAATAATCTCAAAAGGCAAGCACAAGATCTTCAATGACTCTAGAGAAAAATCAGCATAATAATAATCTCCAAGGTGTTTCTCAAATATCTCTGGGGTGATTTGAATGAGAGCTGAAGGCTGAATTTATAGAGAATTCGCAAGAGAGATCAAGAAAAAGTACAATTTAGAATTAATTGAAATAATTGAGAAATCAGATTCAGTTAACCTTAAGATAGATTCCAATTATAGTTTAATTGAAATGCATTCTGATAAGAAGTTCAAGTTGCATTAGAAATAAGAATTAATCAATTCCATGCACTTGTGATAAAAATATAATTCTTTTATTTATTCAAGAAAAGAGTCTTTCTAATGTAACTGAACTTCTTTTTCTCAAAAGCTTTGAGTTCTAATTTTAGAGAATGATTAATAATTCAATTAATTGTTTTTCTGATTTCAAGTTCTCAATTTAGAAGAAAGAAATAATATCTCAAGTTTGATTTCTCTCTCAATTTAATTCTTTTATTTTATTTTCAATTTAACTCTTGCTTTGTGATTAATTCCTGTTTTGTAATAAATTAATTATTTTTTGGCATGATTAAATGGCAAATCTATTAATTAATTAAATATGCTAGGATATTTAATAAATTAAACAAGATAATTGATCAAAATGATATTCTTGGAATGATTCGATTAACTAAATAAATATTTAATTAATATTGATTAATTGACTTGCCATGCAATATTTGATGATTAAAGAAATAATTAATGTGCTCAAGATTGATTTAATTGTCTTTGGTTAGGATCTTGGTGATGTTGTCGAGATTAGGGGCCCATGGTTTAGATGACCAATTTTAGGGTATTACATTTTCCCCTCTTTGAATTAATGTGCGAGTAGCATGTTGGTTCAAAGAATAGTTGATGTCTAGGAGATGCTAGTTCTGAACTTGATTGATCACAAACCAGATGAAGAGCAAGGTGTTTAGCTTGATTTGAAGCAATGAAGCTGAACAGAGTTGATTAAAGCGATATTGATCCCGAACTTGATTGAACTAGGAACAATAGAGAGAAAAGATAGCGAACTTGAACTTGATTGATCAAGAAGAGGATCTTAGTGTTCTAGATCTTGATTTAACTAGACATAGCGAGCGAAGATAAAATCAATCTTGAACTTGATGGATCAAGATACGATGAGCAAAGAAAAACTGTCCAGCTTGATTTGATGCGATGAAACTAAACACCTTCTTAGATTGAGCGTGTGATCAAAGATACTCTTTAAACTCTTGATTGAGTTTAAACGAATAATCAACTTGATGTAAAGCGATGAAACTGATTAACGTTACGTTAAGAGAATGATTCAGACGAAGACAAATATCAGCTTGATTTGAAGCGATGAAACTGATATGCCCCTAGCGAAAAGAATTTAATTGATTTTCTTTAGAAAATATTTTTTCTCGATTTTGATGAAGATTTGAAAATTTTCTCAACTTTGAAGATGTGAGGTCATGAGGTCATCAGTATGCCCCCTCGGGAGCGAAATCAAAAGATAGTGAGGGTACAAGATTTTAGGCAATTGTTAACGATGATAATAATTTGAGCACAAATTGATTTAGAGGAATTTTGAAAATTTGGCGTTGATTGATGAGAAATAGAGTTTCAACTTTGATTCATGAGAAATTGGACACAATTTGAAAAAAGAATGAGCTTTTGATGAAAAAGCGCTAAGTGGTCCAAATTGTGAAATTGACTAGGAAAATGATCTCATATTTTGATTTCGATCCCGAAAATGGAATTAGAATGGGCAAATTAGCTAAGGGTACAATTTTCATGTCCATTGGAGCAAGTTGAAAAATTAGGGTTTTGGCTATATATGGGGTAAAAGTGTCATTTTCAAATCATTTTAACCCTCCAAGTTTGAAAATTCAAAAAGCCTTCTATGAAGAAAAATGGTGGTTCCCACTCATATGCATCAATTCAAGCACCAAAGATGACATAATCAACCTCGGAACTATGAGCCATGTTAGGATTGATGATAGTCCCAAAGATACTAAGAGGGGGGGTGAATCGGTATCTAACCGGTTAACAGAATATTTGACCTTATTATGTATTTTGCATTCCAAAACAATATACCAGTCAACATATTTGTCACTGTCGGTGAAGTGCCTGCCAGTGCCGGTGCCGATGCCTGAAGATATCACAAGGTTGCTGGTAAGTTGCCATCACTGACAACACCTTCAATCACCTTCAATTCTCATTGGAGTGTGCAATGGCAACAATCTCCCCCTTTGGCATTGATGCCAACACTCATGAGAAAAATCCAAAAATTGTCCCCAAAAATTGAAGTCCAAAATTCTTACCAAAAATGTGTGCTCCCCTAAGCAGATGATCTCTTCTGATGACCATTTTTCTCTGTCCTACTACTCCCCCTTTGACATCAATGACAAAGGTTGTCAAAATTGTCAAATGAGTGCAGTTTTCAACTAGAACCTTGTAACCGGTTGGTTACAATCTGGAATAAGTCTGCTAAGACCAAGTTCAAACTCTGAGTAAACCTGTTGCTATCCTTCAAAGCTGCCTCTGTTCTCTGAATAGTAGTTTTGAATAAGTGCCTTAGAGATCTCTTTCCGTAGAGAGATGAGGTTATCCAACTTTGGATTCAGTCTCCATTTAAGCTCTTTTTATTTTCCCTTTAACCTTTCCTTTTCCTTCTCTAACTTCTCCAGTTTCTCTTCAAATTTGGCAATTTCTTGTTCAATAAATGATATAGGTTCAAAGGAATCAATAATATTATCAGCTATGTCATTAATCTCCTTTTACACTTTTCTGATTTTCTTATCAATATCTACTGTCAAAAGATTTGTCTTACAAGTGCATCTGTACAATTCTTTGAACTCCATAATTGTTTTATCCAGTGCCGGTAAAAGAGTGTCAATGTGTTTCATACACTTCTTTATTGTTTCACCAAATAATTTCTCTTTTTCCCTTTCCATTTTCTCCTTAAATGTTTCTTCATTTATTTGATCTACAATCAGTATATTGTCGGTGATGTATTTAGACAATGTGTCTAACTGACTCAAAGAATCCTTATTATCTACATTACACTTGGGTGCAATCAACTTAAGAATAGGAATTGTATCATCTATTTCCTTATAGGCCAATGCATTACAATATGTAATTTTCTTAATAGAATCCAAGAGCACTTCAGTCACATTGGTGGGTCTAAATTATGTCATAGAAGTACTGGATTTCTGGCCAATTACCTTCACAATCTCTGAGCTTCTGGTGGGAGTAACCACTTTGCTTGTCTCGACCTTTGGAGGGTCAACCTATGTTTGCATTTCTACTAGCAAAGTTTTAGGCTTTTCAGTAGTTGTCGATGGCACTCTCTCTGTGTGTACCTGTGAATCAACTTGTTTCTCTGCTTGTGTCTCTGCCTATTTCACAGTGTTGTCAGCCAGTATTTTTGATTGTTTTTTAGTGTTATCCACTATCGGTTTCTCTGTCATTTTTTCTGCATTTTCCACTACCAGTGACTTAGTTGGTTTCTCTTTATTCTCTATTGTCGGTATCTCTGACTCTATTGGTTTCTTAATGCTTGCATCAATAGTATTGTCAGTAACCATGCCACTAACCAAGGGATCAATTGTATGCTCAGTTTGTTCTTCCTGAATTCCAATCTCAATATGTTCTCGTTGTGATCCAATCTCAATATTATCAGCCGGTTGCTCAGTAGAAACATTATTTTTCTTTTCCTTTGTGCTTTCTTTGTCAACTACAATATTAACCTCTTGAGTGTCTATGTTCATAGTAAACAAAATTTCAGACTCATGGTTTGTGTCCTCATGTGGTGTTTCCACATTCTCAGTAGCCAATGTACTGTTAGACTATACCGGTGGAGTAATAGAAGGTGGTGGTAGGTTATCAGTCACTTTTAAATTTGGTAGTCCACCTACCTTGACTTTTCCCTTGTCTTGATCCTTTTGGTAAACCTTGAATGTTTTTGTTCTTGTAAGTTCTTCTTGTTTCTCTTTCTCAACAAAGAAAATGTCCCATTGGTTAGCTGTCTCTTCTGAGATTTCATTTACCCTGCCAGCCATTAGACTTACATGCCGGTGTCCACTTGAAAAGACTGTTATGTTTGCTTCACTGATCAACTCATCAATTTTCTCAATTGATTTTATAGGATGTACAGCAAGTAGTTTCTCAATTTTTATTTTCTTGTCAAGTTCCATAATTGCTAACCTCTTAGCGTCTAGCCGCCTATATAAATCACTAGGCAAATCATCTACAACCTCTATTAAAACTTTCTTATAAATATCAAGGTGGAAGATGATGCTATTCTCTATACTTTCTTTCTCCTCATTGGTAAATGTATCATACAATTTTCTTACATTGGATAAGTTTCCATCATCTATTATCTCATTCAATAGGTTGTCTAGTGGTGGTATAACCTGTTTTTCCTTTTTCTTTCTAGGTGTCAGCTTCTTGGCTGGTGGCCTCACTGCTTGTTGTTTTTGCCTTGGTGTTCTAGTTTTCTTGGGAGGAGGAGACGGTACCAGTGAAAGTCTTCTCTTCCTATCTACTCTTTTGAATTCTGTAGGGATTTCACTTTTCGAGGATGTACCAATCGGTGAGAGATGAACCTCCGGTTGTAGTCCTTCTAAGTCTCTTTCCTTGATACTAGTGATATTCATTATGTTTTCCTTTATTTCTTTGACTTGCTTGGTTGCGCTTCTTATATATTTTTCTCTTATGTCCCTTTTTTTAAGTGTATGTACATCACTTTCTATTGATTGTGCATTCCCAAAAACGTTTTCTTCTGGTTCTCTAGGGGCTGCTAATAGGGATTTGGCATATGTTTCAATTATGTTCACATCAGCCTCATATCCCATTTCTGTCACCCAAATAGTTCTAGGAAGAACTACCTTCATCCATATCTCATCTTTCTTAATTACAAAACATATTTCCTTCTCATATTTATCTACAATGCTTTGTGGTAACCTTTCCCTTCTTTTCGTTTGCTTGGAAATACTTAGTAATGTTGTTATCCTTATATGTCCCCATACTAGTGAAGATATATAGCAGTTGTTTGCCTACCGATATATCAAAACCAAAGTCTTTCTTGCCAATATCGGGAACCTCTTTTGTAAGATACAACATTAAACATACAAGAAGATTGCCAAAACGGAAAGTACCTTTCTTATATCCTTTGATTTTCTTCAGATTGTCAATCAACTCATCCTTCAACCACTCACATGCATCTATCTTAGCATCACTGTTAACCATATCATATGCACTTTTAATACATAGACTTGAAACTGAGTTCATTCAGTTTGCATGTGTGGTTTTATATCCTAAGATCATGCTTATGAATCTAACATTTATGTCTTTTACATCATTAACTCTCAAGGATCTGTTACCATAGGTTGCACCTATTAATGTCATCACTATGTTATTTGAAACCTTCTTAGTTTTATCTAGCCTACTATCGGTGGAGGGTAAGCCAATCATTTCCCTAACCGCTTCTTTAGCGATTTTATGAATAGAGTCTATTGGCATTATGTGAACCGGTATGTGGACATAATGACATTGTATGTTGTCATTGATGTCAATATGTTGAAAAGGTATGAACTGGCATATGTGAGAACCGGTATAACATTGTGAACCTGCATTTGTGCCAAAGTGAAGCGGTGTGCTTGTTCAAGGTGAACTAGCATATGGTTATGGGAACCGGCACATGGAAGAGTTGTATGACTACCGGTTGGTAGTCTCAACTTCAGGGTTTCCGGTTGAAGTGCTTCAAGCCTTTATGGATCAACCAGTAATCTTTGTGTAATGAGTAAGTAGTATAACAAAGAACATATCATGTTGCCACGTCAACCTTATGCACGTGAAGGATCTTGCATGAAGAAGACTATCCCTATCTACCTCAGGAATGTGCGAAGTTTGTAAATGGTGAAAACGCATGATGGATTATCAGCCGCCATGAAATCGGTGGATAATGAACGATGGAGAATGTCTTGAGATTTATTCAAGATCTGCTGCATTTAACACAGTATGATCAATGATCAAGATTGAATTGTTTGAATTCCTTAACCTAACAGGTCTAGGGTTTAGGGTTTATTCTACCAACCTATCTTTTGTCCTATAAGGTCTATGTTGTGATTCTTTTAGAGGTTGTTGGTAAAAGTTGTGTGTGAGTATCCAAGAGAAGGGATACAAGATCCTTGCCAGACCAGAGGAGAGAAGTGATACTTGCAGAGTGTAAGTGCAGAAGGTGAAGAGGAGCTTAAGCGGATCTGCGTTGGCATTGAGTGTTGTTACTAGATCATTGTAATACCTTTTTATCTCTAACCACCTCAATAGTTGGAAAATCCCCTAACAGGGTAGCCTTAACCGACTTGCTGTAAATCCCTTAACAGGGTAACTCAAAGTTATTGAGATCTGGAAAGCTAGAGAGCTCTGGAAATCCTTTAGCTATTGAGTTCTTGAAATCCTCTAACAAGGTACCCTTAACAGGGTTTAACCCTTATCCAGGTATTTTAGCCATCCCTTAACCGGGTGATCTCTAACAGGATCGTTTCCTAGCAGAACCTTTTGTAATGTCTTTAACCGGACAAGGCTTCTAATAGAGTGGACTTCCAAAGAGTTCAACAACAAGCTTGTGGATATTCATACCCACCGTGGTTTTTCCCAGTTGGGTTTCCACATGAAAAATATGTGTGTCATGTGTGATGCTTTTATCTTGTGATGTTTTGTTACTGCCTGTTAAGCATATGATGGTTCTGTGTTTTATGCCTGTCAATAAAACATGTTGAACTAGCTATTTTGAAGATATAATGATAGATTACCTGTTCATGCATAAGGGTGAAATGGTAGTGTAGTTTTGCATTGAGTGGTAAACCTAGTGAGTAACTAGTTTATGATTGTTTTAGTTGTTCTGAGTTTTACCGATTGCACTATGTTTCAAACCGGTGTCACTGTTTGCCAGTCATTTGGAGTAATTGCTGCTAAACCGATTTAGGTCTGTATTTTGTCTGTACTGATTCACCCCCCCCTCTCAGTACCAGTTTTGTACTATTCGTTCATCATTGAGTTATCAATTGGTATCAGAGCATCCTCTAGGTCCTCTGTGTTATAAGCTTAACCGCTTGAGGTAAGGATCCCAGACAAATGATGAAGAGGGAAGGTCCAAAGTTTAACAGGGAAAATTTTGGTATATGGAAAGATAGGATGAAGATATTCATCAGAAGTATGGGTGCTCAACACTGGAGTTATGTTGATAATGTCTATGTTGTCCCTACCGGTACTCTCACCGATGACCAAAAGAGAGAGATACAAGAAAATGGTCAAGTCATGGAAGCTCTTATTAGTAGTCTATCTGACATTGAGTTTATTGATGTTCAAGACAAGGTAAATCCCAAAGAGGTATGTGATGCTCTTGAAAATATCTATGGTGGTGATGAACATGTAAAACAGGCTAAGGAAGAAATCTTGAGAGGGAAGTTTGAAGATATGCGGATGGTTGAAGGTGAGACCATTCAGCAGTATGGAATATGAATCAAAATAGTTGTTGGAGAAATTAAGAGTGTAGGTGGTAAAATAGAAGACTCCACTATGGTAAGCAAAGTCCTGAGATCCCTATTGTCGGTCTATGCAATAAGGGTTGCTGCTATTCAGGAGCTGAGATCAATAGACAAGACTAAGGTATCCTTGGACTCCATCATAGCAAAGTTGACAGCCTATGAGCTAAATAGTTTTGATGGCAGTGTTCAAAAGACTGAATCAGCTTTCAGAGCTTCTGTTGTACCATCCAAGAAAGGAAAAGAAGCAAGCACTAGTGGTTAGCCAAGATAGAGCAGAGTAATGCATGATGAGGAGTTTCTGATGGAATTTGAAGCTCTACTTGCCAGGAAGATTCCTAAAGGAACTGGTAAATACAAAGGTAAGCTACCTTTGAAATGCTTTTCTTGTAATCGGATAGGACATATTGCTATAAACTGCCCTAATGGCGATATCAAGGAAAAACCAGAAAGGTTCAGGAAATTCAAAGGAGGAAACTAGAGAAACTATTTTGTGGCAGTTGATGAAGGTGTCACAGATGAAGAATCAGAGGATGAAGAAAATGAAGATGTGTCAGACAAGAAGGCTCTTGTCTCCCGGTTTGATAATTCCAATGAGTGGATCATTGATAGTGGCTATTCTCACCATATGACTAGTGACCGGAGCAAGTTTCTATCCTTGGAGGAGTATGATGGTGGTGTGGTTCGCTTTGGCAATGATGCACCATGCATGGTCAAAGGCAGAGGGTCCATCTCTCTGAATGGAAAGAGTAGTGCTAACAATGTGTACTGGGTTGATCGTCTCAGACACAACCTTCTGAGTGTTGCCCAACTGAATGACAGTGGCCTCATTCTGGAATTCAAGAATGGAGTTTGTAGAATCAAGGGAAAAGATGGTGAATTGGTGGCCACCGGCATGCAGACCAAAGGTAACCTATTTCAGCTGAATGCAAATATAAGCACATGTCTTATGGCCAAATTTGATGATAGCTGGATATGGCATAGGAGACTCTGCCATGTAAACTTTGATAACATTATAAAGGCCAGTAAGATCAAGGCAGTTAGAGGATTGTCGGTGCTAAGCAAACCAGATAATACCTTGTGCAGAGAATGTTAATTGGGGAAAATGTCTTCCTCAACCTTTAAAGGTAAATCTTTCACTGGTGACAACTTGCTTGATCTTGTGCATACTGATTTGTGTGGTCCTATGAAAACTAGGAGTGTGTAGGGTGATAGGTACTTCATGATTCTCACTGATGACTGCTCAAGAATGATGTGGGTCACATTCTTGAAAGACAAGTCTGAAACCTTTGTAAAGTTTAAAGCTTTCAGAGCATTAGTGGAGAAGGAAAGTGGTAAAAGGATCAAGTGTTTGAGAATTGATTAAGGAGGGGAATTCACTTCTGGTGAATTCAACAAGTATTGTGAAGAATTTGGCATCAAGAGACAACTGTCTTCCCCCCGGACTCCACAACAGAATGGCCTAGTAGAGAGGAATAACCGGACTGTGGTTGAAGCAACTAGAACCATGTTGATTCAAGGAAAGGTAGCTCACACCTTTTGGAGAGAAGCAGTGAGCACTGCAGTCTATACAATGAACTGGGTACTCATCAAGAAAGGTAAGGACAAAACTCCTTATGAGTATTGGACTGGTAAGACACCTGTGGTTAGCTACTTTAGGGTATTTGGTAGCAAATGTTACATCAAGAGGAGTGAACATCAGGGCAAATTTGAAGCTAAATGCGATGAGGGAATATTCCTAGGATATTCCACCAAGAGTAAAACTCTCAAGTGTTACAACAATAGGACTTAGAGAATTATGGAAAGTATCAATGTAAGAGTTGATGAATCCTCTGAGAAAACTGAGGAAACTGGCAGTGAGCAAGCTATAAATGAACTGGCTGCAACCTTCTGGGAATCAGTTGTCAGTCAACCAAGCACCAGTAACAGTGTTCCTGCACCGGTGAATACTGATACTGATGAAGATGAGGATGAAGAGGAAAAGAAAGAAGAACCAGTCAAGACCATTCCTCAGTATGTCAAGTTGAATCATGATCCTAAGCAGATCATAGGAGATAAGAATGCAGGAATCCTTACAAGAAGAAAGATCAAAGAAAACTCATGTATGATCTCTGAATTTGAGCCTAAATCATTCAAAGAGGCTCATAAAGATGAAGACTGGATCAAGGCAATGGAAGAGGAACTTGACCAGATAGAGAAAAATGGTACATGGTCCTTCGTACCCAGACCAAAGCATAAAATGTCACTGGCACCAAATGGGTGTTCAGAAACAAGCTAAATGAGGATGGCAGAGTGATTAGGAACAAAGCCAGATTGGTGTGCAAAGGATATGCTCAAGAAGAAGGAGAAGACTATGGAGAAACCTTTTCTCTTGTTGCTAGATTGGAAGGAGTTCGTATGCTTCTTGCATATGCAAATTTTAAAGGCTTCAAAGTATATCAAATGGATGTAAAATCTGCATTCCTAAATGTTGTACTTGAAGAGGAGGTGTATATTGAGAAACTAGATGGGTTTGCCCTATCTGAAGACAGTGACATGGTATGTAGGCTACATAAAGCCTTATATGGTCTAAAGAAGCACCTAGGGCATGGCATGAGTGCCTACATTCCCATCTTGTGAAGATTGGATTTGAGAGAACAAGTGAAGATAGCAATATCTACTTGAAGTCTGAAGGAGATCATATCTTGATCTGTGAGGTATTTCTTGATGACATTATCTTTGGTGGTGATGACAAGATGAGTCATGAGTTTGTTGATGAGATGAAGGAAGAGTTTGAGATGTCGCTCTATTGGTAAACAAATTTGTCACTGCAGTTGTTTACTTGAAACTGACCTTGTTTGCTTGATAAGCAGTGACAAACATTCCAACAGTTGGAGAGATCGTTTTGTGAAACACAATCTTCCTCTACGTTTGAGAGGGGAAGCTCCCTCGTATGATAGGGGTGTTTAGGATTTTCGTGTACTTTTAACCTGAAAGTACATAAAGGAGAAAACATAGAACTAAAAGGAAATAAAGATAGAAACCCCAACAATAGAGATACGACCATCAACTGAGATTTCTCAACATTCGCAACAAATTATGAGAGGAGTTTGTAATGCAATATGCTTAGCCATGAGATGACGACAAAGAAGAATGACAAATCTCAACATACGCAGATATAAGATACTTCAACACATTCAAACTGAGATACCAAAGGTTGCTTGTGCATCACCACATCAATTGTACAAATCACATATGCATAAAAAAGACTACCAATTTGACATATGAGAAATCGACAATAATAACACATGAATAAATTTAGAACATACGAACTAAGATGTATTCTTCATTATCCTTTTGGAAATATACAAGTCCAAAATCCTTTCTATACATAGTGCAAATCAAAATGTCATTACAAGTTTCTCCTAGAATTCCAATAGAGTTTTCCCCTCTGTAAAAAGTCTCCCCCTCTTAGATTACCAGTAGCCTTGTATTTATAGGCTTCCCAAAATAACCACCTTAGTAACTAACTCTATCCTGGGTTAATAACTAACTCTTTTCTGTGTGAATTTCAAAGAATTAGTGTAGCGTCAGAAATTGTACGTAGCGTCGTAAATTGTACGCACTTGCTAGGGTTGTACAATTTCACACCTAGTTTAGCACCCGCCTTGGCGCATTTTGCATTTTGCATTGCATTTCCCCTTAGCGCTTAATTAATTAAATTAATTAGGTCTAAGGTCCTATTTTATCATTTCCTACATCATAAAGTTGGGCCCTTTCATTAAAGTGTGCCCTTTTCATTTTATTCCTCCAATACATCATTTAATCAAAAACCCTAATTAGGTCCTATTTTGAACTTGGGGGCTTGATTTCGGGGGTCAAAACATCTCAAAATCACCTGTAACTTTGGGATTCTCTCTAAAATCATCATATCCGACAGTCCTGAAAATTTGGTGAAAAGTTGTCGGGACCATGGCGCCCGGAGTGCAACATGGTCCCGGACATTTTTCCCAAAATTTTAGGAGCGCGATCCAATCATAAAATAAAGCTTAACCCCAAGAAATCGGTGGGAGATTCAATCTCTAAGTCGGCCTAAAGTTGAAATTAAGACCTAGGGTTTCATACATAAGAGCTCTCTTTCTTCATTTGAAAGGATCCGATTTTTGGGCTTTCAAGGACCTTCGATGCAGCGAAAGAGCAGATCTTTGAAGGCTTCAACAACATTCAACATTCATCCATCAAGCATTCATCAATTTCATTCATCCACTTAGGGCTTGGAAGACATTGAAGAGCAATAGGAGATTACCGACTGAAGATTGGCTTGTACTCCTCCCTTGAGGGTTGGGTATGATTTCATGTTGTTTTCATGTCTTTGCATAAGCTTCAATATATCCTTTATTCATGCTTTAGATCACTTTGCATCTTGACTTAGAGCATTTACATTATCATTTACAAGCAATTAGGGTTTACTTTCTAGGTTGCTCTAGTTTGCTTTCTTGCATTTAAGGACCTTGCACACACACTAGGTTTGCACACACAATACATTTTACAATACAACTTGGCTATTCATGGAGGTGGAAATCACCGAAGTGGGGGTTTGACTAAGGCAAAACCCTATATAGCCGCCCATACCCTTTTCAGATATAAGTGCAGGTTTTGGGACTCGGACGATGTCGCAGGTGACAGATCTGGGAAAGGCAGGTCAAGATAGCACTCCACACCAAATTGCAGAGCAAAAGACCAGGACAGGGGTGTGGGGCGCCCTGGTCCTTGGGACAGGGGCGCTGGGCGCCCTGGTCCTCCTGACAGACAACATTTTCAGCATTTTTGACAGCTTTTTCCAGAGTGCAAAACAATAGTTTCTGGAGTAGTTTCAGGGGCAGAATCAGGACAGTGGCGCCCGCACCCCCGTCCCGAACATTTTCACTCAGATTTTAACACCGGGTATGCATTTACATTCTTGTCTTGTCCTTGTGTTTACAGCTTTCCATTGTTTAAGTTCAATTCTGCAATCTTGTTATTAGTTCATACTTGCACTTTGGGGTTAGGGATTGAACTTGCATCATTTTATCTTTCAATTACAACAAAGGAATAGAAATCCTAATAGGTAGCCCATGGATCTCTCTTCCACAAAAAGAAGTAGCCAATTGTGTGATACCTCTAGGCTCTTTCGTATTCCACAAATGTGTGATTGAAAGTGAGATTAGGGCATGTTTGCTTAGTGTCACTTTTTTCTCCCACACAATTAGTAACTTACACACTTATGCATAGAAAAAGTCAACTTCCTAACCTTTAGTTACAATGAGTGACAAAAAGTCACCTTTGCCAAAATGGTAACCTAAAACCAATATCTCCAAAGAAAGTGCAAGTTACTTGATTTGTCAAGATGACCATTATGTCTTGTTCCAATACATGCCCGAATCATACATTCTAACTGCATTTGTTAAGCACCTTTCCTTTCTATGAACATAATGCCTTCTTGAATAATAATGGGAAAGCTTGCATTAGGTATGACTAATTCTCTTTCCTTCATTTTCATTGTCACCTTTCATATCTCAACAAGCATCCTAGGAAAAATACTTGTCATCGCAAATCACCCCACACATTAGCCACTCCTCAATCATCTTTGTCACAATCCCAAAGGATGACACAACATTCACACATATTCCTTCCTTTGCCAACTCCATTGCACCACTCTTCATCAAACCCCAAAAGAGCATTCTTGGAAGACATGTAACCTTGAGAGGCATTATCAGTCTTCATCAATCCCAAAACACTGCAATTGAAGAGTATGGAACCAGAGTTGCGTGGAATCATGACCCTTGCAGCATGCTTCATTCCTAACATAGCTCCTATAACATTCATAGCTATCACTCTTTTGCAAGTCTCAACAGAGACCTGTGTGATGGAATTACAATGAGCGTGCAATATACCCGCATTGTTCATCATGATATCTAGACGCCCCTTCTCCTCCATCGCTCGATCTACGACCCCTTTCACATGGGTCTCTATTGCCACTTCACACTTCACAAATGAAGCATTCCCATCGAGCTCTTGACAAACTTTAACCCCTCCCTCTTCATCGATGTCAACAACGTACACATAAGCACCTTCTGCCACAAATTTCCTAGCCATGGCTGCACCTATACCATTTGATCCACCTGTCAAACTGTTCACGTGCGCTATCCGCACTCTCCCTATGCCCACATTTTGCATTTGGTAGACATCCAACAATCATCGCACTTCATGAGACCACATTTATTTGAGGAATTTTGTCAAACTATTCACGTGTGTTGTCTGTGCATTCCACATTTCCCACGATTTGCAGCAGCATAAAAAAAATGATATCAAAGACCAGCTCTGCTGGAAACAACATTTAGTTCACACACCTCGTCACATTATCATGTTTTGAGACCACGTAACTGTGAGGGATGATGCCAAATAGTGTATGTGCACTACTAATAATCTCAGTATTCTTTGAGGAACTTATGCCAAGCAGTTAACATGCATTGTCAAACACATTTCCTATGCTTCCTGGGTGCATTCTTATCTACCACGATACTCTGTCAAATAGTTCACATTCCACGTCAAGGCTCCCATGATTTGCATTTGACGTGTTCCATATCTCCTTGAGCCAGTCTTCCAAACAGTTAAACACCTGTGAGTGGCATTAATCCAAACACTTTGAGAGCTTCCTCGCAAACTCCATTCCATGCATATCCTGTATTCATTGCATTCCATGAGACCACATTTCTTTCAGGAATTCTATCAAATGGTTGACATGCATTGTCTAGGCTGCCATGGTTTGCATTCGCTAGTGACAATCTCTTCCTTTGTGATGGCTTGTCAAAGAGTAAATTCCTTGGTCTATGGTTGCATTATCACATGGATTGTGGTGGTCTCCCAAAACAATTTATGTACATTTTCTCAAAATAGAAGCTACGCCCCTATATTCTACATATCAATCATACAAGGTAGCTGCAACTCCACGCCTGACAAAGTTCTTTGATCCTCTATGCTATGATGAACATCACAGTAGATTAACTCAACCTCAACTAAAGGCATTCATTCATTTTGACAATCTATGCCTTTTAGACTTCGCATCTATATTCCATTTTCGGTATGTCCATGCTTCTTTCAATACATTGATGAATGTTCATAACCTGCCAGTTGAAGCTCTCTTTTTTTTGTTTTTAAAACTCTTATTCAAAAAGGTTAAGAATGCTCACTTTTTGAGCATTTCTAACCTTCTTTGACAAAGTGGGACTTGTAAGGTTAAGATACGAGGTTAGAAATGCTCAAAAAGTGAGCATTTCTAACCTTTTGTGAAAGGTTAGAAATATGGGTTAGAAATGCTCAAAAAGTGAGCATTTCTAACCTTTTTGGCAAATGGTTAAGAAATGAGGTAAAGAATGCTCAAAAAGTGAGCATTTCTAACCTTGTGCTTCAACGAGCTATCCTTTACACCTTGGAAACCATTTTTCATTGAGAATGAATCAAGGAGGAATGCCACCAATGTCTGAAGATGATTTTCTTATTGCAAATGACCAAACATATTGAAATAATTTAAAATATTAAATTATCATTTGAGAAATAATTTAAATATTTTAAATATATCGCTTTGGTTGGAGAAAAATGGTATAACTTTCAAACGGTAGGGAGTTAGGTCTTGAAATTCAAAACAAACGTTAATGAAAGGTAAAAAGGTCCACAAAATTATTTACACCTCATGACAAAGCCTTAAATGAGATATTTTAATCATTTGGTAGCAACAGACACCAAAAATTGAAAGTTTAAAATATGACAAAGTATGAACTGGGTTCAGGTGAAAGTTGGCCACACGATATAAAATAACGTTTAGATCCTGACTGTCAAGCAATTTCCCTCAATTTGTGTTAATTCTCAATATTCTTCCATTTTTTGGATTTTAACTAGTAATGACCTCAGACAATGCGTTCATTACTTATGCGTAAACACTCATTGGACCTTTACTTGACATTGAGATCGATTTGAAGTTCAAATTTTATGTAGGAAAAATATGGGGGCAATAGCTAGCTCTAAATGGGGACAAGGACTGCAAAGGATGCAGGATGAACTCAAAATCTCTGGTTCGTAGGCTAGTGCACTATCCATTGGGCAACAGAGTCAAAGAGGAAACAACATAGGGAATTGCTGGAGAAACCAGACACGAACCAAAAATGGGACGAACACACAAAAAAACTTCTAACTAAAGTATGTACATGGTAGGAAAATCCCACCTCAAACTTCTCCAGGATTATCATACAAAACCATTCACGGACTGAGAGAAATAGGCACCTTTGCGGAACAGTGGAGTGCATCCATGTGATACCTGTAAGCTTAGCAGGCTAGCAAGATCAACATGTAGAAGATGAGAAATATCTTTGAGAGATGAACCAAACAACCATATCTCATCATAACTCTGCGAGATCTCTTGAAAGATTTGGGTACCATTTTGAACATTATTGGCAATTTGTAGAATATTCCCAAGTATACCTATATCCTCTATCTGAAGACCCCTCTGATAGTCTGGTTTGCAATAAATTAATCCACGAATTGGAAAACCTTCGTATAATTTGTAACGTGAAGAAATTTGAGGTTACACATCCATCGAATCTTGTTCATGACTGACAACTTGAAAAACACTTGTAGAAATACACTCATCTGAAAACAAAGGATTGAGGCACACACTTTCACCATAGAAGAAGTCATCATTTGAAGCCTTCAAACACCAATCTAGAATACAATCATTATGAGAATCAACTTCATGGGCTTCCTTCATTAGATCATCCATTACCTCATTTATCTCTGCATTCCTGGTATAGTTCCCAAAAGTATCCTCTTTGATAGGGGAGTCTTCTTGATTTAAAGATTCAAAACAAGGATTGCTTTGAACCTTGGAAACTTCATAAGGCATAGATTGCAATTCCATCGAGATAGGGACATTTGTTGATATTCCTACATGGATTTCATTTTCAACCTGCTCATAGACGTTTGTATTACTCTTTGTGTTCTCTTGTCCCAATGATTCCTCTTCATCACACTTTTCATGAAATTTGAAAACTTCATACTTAGGTGGCATATATGATAAAGAGTGAATGCTTGATGGTTCATCTTTTTTCACTCGAGGTTGATCTAGGAGTTCACTTAAAGTCTTCATTTTTGAAGATAGAGAATATGTCTGCAAAATTTTACCTATGGTTGCTTCTCCATTGGTCAAATCCATACAAGATTGTCCATTGGGTTTCATACCTTTATTTTCCATGGAAAAGTTTTCATCTTCAATTGTTAGTGATGGATGAATGGGAATATCCTCTCGACATAAAAAGTCATCGTTGGAAGAATTGATACACCAAGTTGGAATGATAACTATAGGAGATTCATGTTTATACCTTTCCTCTTCACCATTTTCCTGAAGCTTGGGCTGCATAGAAGTCTTGAAATCATTTATTCCTCCTTCAAACTCTTTGTTTTCAGGTTCATGGAAGACTTCCTCCTTGCCATGGTGATCTTCATAATGCTCATGACATATAGGCACACATTCTTCTTTTTCTTCCTCACACACTTCATCTTGATCTTTCTTTTGACATGTATCCTTATGAGCTAATATGGCTTTATCTTTCTTAACACATGCATAATGTGATGAATCTTTTTGAAAATTTGGATCACAAGACATCTCATCAGGAGTGCACACATCTTCAAGAAAATAATTTCTTCCCTCTTCTTTGTGTTCAACCTCTTGCAATGTTTGGAGTAGAGAAGGATGTATTTTGGCATGATCAAGTTTCATATTTCCATAGAAGCTTTTCAAAAACTTTATATGTGAATCAGTGAGAACCTGAATTTGTCAAGAAATAGGTGAAGGAGAATGAGCATCATTGTTATTATCCATTGTTGATTCAAGAATACAATCACGAGCAAAAATTTCATTCTCTCTTCTATCTTTTTCCTCAATCTTTTGCAGAGTCTGAAGTAGAGAAGGATTAATTTTATGAGGATCAAGTTCCTTTCCACTATTAAATCTCTTCAAGAAGTTGACCTGTGTAGGTTCATCATGACTTTGATTCAGTTCAACAATTTGTACAGGAGAAAGGTCACTTTTGTCTTCATCTTTCTTGATTGTTAACTTGGGTAAATGATCACAAGCGAGAAAACCAATCTCCTTTCCATCTTTTTCTTCAATGTCTTGCAACACTTGACATAAGGAGGGATGAATCTTATCAGAACTAAATTGCATGCCACCATAAAATTTCTCCAAGAAGTCAACTTGTATGGGCTCATCAGGAACTGGTCTCTTTCGATATATATAATATTCATCATCACTTTCACTATCACTTTCCAACTTTCCTTTGTACCAAACCATTGTTCTAAATTTGATATTTCAAACAGTCACCAACCTTCATTCTAAAGAAGGTACCTTACAATATCTGAGGAACAAAGCACACTGGTATGTCACTCCCCAGCAGAGTCACCAAAAATCTGTTGGTAAACAGATTTGTCACTGCGGTCGTTTACCTTAAACTGACCCTGTTTGCCCAATAAGCAGTGACAAACGTTCCAACAGTTGGAGAGATCATTCTGTGAAACACGATCTTCCTCTACGTTTGAGAGGGGAAGCTCCCTCATATGATAGGGGTGTTTAGGATTTTTGTGTACTTTTAACCTAAAAGTACATAAAGGAGAAAACATAGAACTAAAAGGAAATAAAGATAGAAACCCCAACAATAGACATACGACCATCAACTAAGATTTCTCAACATTCACAACAAATTATGAGGGGAGTTTGTAACACAATATGCTTAGCCATGAGATGATGACAAAGAAGAATGACAAATCTCAACATATGCAGAGATAAGATACTTCAACACATTCAAACTAAGATACCAGAGGTTGCTTATGCATCATCACATCAATTGTACAAATCACATATGCATAAAAAAGACTACCAATTTGACACACGAGAAATTGGCAATAATAACACATGAATACATTTAGAACATATGAACTAAGACGTATTCTTCATTATCCTTTTGGAAATATACAAGTCCAAAATCCTTTCTATAAATAGTGCAAATCAAAATGTCATTACAAGTTTCTCCTGGAATTCCAGCAGAGTTTTCCCCTCTGTAAAAAGTCTCCCCCTCTTAGATTACCAATAGCCTTGTATTTATAGGCTCCCCAGAATAACCACCTTAGTAACTAACTCTATCCTGGGTTAATAACTAACTCTTTTCTGCGTGAATTTCAAAGAGTTAGTAACTTACACACTTATGCACAGAAAAAGTCAACTTCCTAACCTTTAGTTACAATGAGTGACAAAAAGTCACCTTTACCAAAATGGTAACCTAAAACCAATATTTTCAAAGAAAGTGAAAGTTACTTGATTTGTCAAGATGACCATTATGTCTTTTTCCAATACATGCCCAAATCATACATTCTAACTGCATTTGCTAAGCACCTTTCCTTTCTATGAACATAACGCCTTCTTGAATAATAATGGGAAAGCTTGCATTAGGTATGACTAATTCTCTTTCCTTCATTTTCATTGTCACCTTTCATATCTCAACAAGCATCTTGGGAAAAACACTCATCATCACAAATCACCCCACACATTAGCCACTCCTCAATCATCTTTGTCACAATCCCAAAGGATGACATAGCATTCACACATATTCCTTCCTTTGCCAACTCCACTGCACCACTCTTCATCAAACCCCAACAGAGCATTCTTGGAAGACATGTAACCATGAGAGGCATTATCAGTCTTCATCAGTCCCAAAACACTGCAATTGAAGAGTATGGAACCAGAGTTGCGTGGAATCATGACCCTTGCAGCATGCTTCACTCCTAACATAGCTCCTATAACATTCATAGCTATCACTCTCTCCCAAGTCTCAACAGAGACCTGTGTGATGGAATTACAATGAGCGTGCAATATACCTGCATTGTTCATCATGATATCTAGATGCCCCTTCTCCTCCATCGCTCGATCTAGGACCCCTTTCACATGGGTCTCTATTGCCACTTCACACTTCACAAATGAAGCATTCCCATCGAGCTCTTGACAAACTTTAACCCCTCCCTCTTCATCGATGTCAACAACATACACATAAGCACCTTTTGCCACAAATTTCCTAGCCATGGTTGCACCTATACCATTTGATCCACCTGTCAAACTATTCACGTGCACTATCCGTGCTCTCCCTATGCCCACGGTCTGCATTTGGTAGACATCCAGCAATCATCGCACTTCATGAGATCACATTTCTTTGAGGAATTCTGTCAAACTATTCACGTGCATTGTCTGTGCATTCCACATTTCCCACGATTTGCAGCAGCATAAAAAAAATGATATCAAGACCAGCTCTGCTGGAAACAATATTTAGTTCTCACACCTCGTCACATTATCATGCCTTGAGACCATGTAACTGTGAGGGATGACGCCAAATAGTGTATGTGCACTACTGATAATCTCGGTATTCTTTGAGGAACTTATGCCAAACAGTTAACATGCATTGTCAAACACATTTCCTATGCTTCCCTAGTGCATTCTTATCTACCACGATATTCTGTCAAACAGTTCACATTCCACGTCAAGGCTCCCATGATTTGCATTTGACATGTTCCATATCTCCTTGAGGCAGTCTTCCAAATAGTTAAACACCTATGAGCGGCATTAATCCAAACACTTTGAGAGCTTCCTCGCAAACTCCATTCCATGCATATCTTGTATTCATCGCATTCCATGAGACTACATTTCTTTCAAGAATTTTGTCAGGCTACCATGGTTTGCATTCGCTGGCGACAATCTCTTCCTTTGTGATGGCTTGTCAAAGAGTAAATTCCTTGGTCTATAGTTGCATTATCACATGGACTGTGGTGGTCTCCCAAAATAGTTTATGTACATTTTCTCAAAACACCAGCTACGCCCCTATATTTTGCATATCAATCATACCAAGCAGCTGCAACTCCATGCCTAACAAATTTCTTTGATCCTCTATGCTATGATGAACATCACGGTAGATTAACTCAACCTCAGCTAAAGGCATTCATTCATTATGATAATCTATGCCTTTCAAACTTCGCATCTATATTCCATTTTCAGTATGTCCATGCTTCTTTCAGTACATTGATGAATGTTCATAACCTACTAGTTGAAGCTCTCTTTTTTTTTTTTAAAAACTCTTATTCAAAAAGGTTAAGAATGCTCACTTTTTGAGCATTTCTAACCTTCTTTAACAAAGTGGGACCCGAAAGGTTAAGATATGAGGTTAGAAATGCTCAAAAAGTGAGCATTTCTAACCTTTTGTGAAAGGTTAGAAATATGGGTTAGAAATGCTCAAAAAAGTGAGCATTTCTAACCTTTTTGGCAAAAGGTTAAGAAATGAGGTTAAGAATGCTCAAAAAGTGAGCATTTCTAACCTTGTGCTTCAACGAGCTATCCTTTACACCTTGGAAACCATTTTTCATTGAGAATGAATCAAGGAGGAATGCCACCAATGTCTGAAGATGATTTTCTTATCGCAAATGACCAAACATATTGAAATAATTTAAAATATTAAATTATCATTTGAGAAATAATTTAAATATTTTAAATATATCTCTTTGGCTGGAGAAAAATGGCATAACTTTCAAACGGTAGGGAGTTAGGTCCTGAAATTTGAAACACATGTTAACGAAAGGGAAAAAGGTCCACACAATTATTTACACCTCATGATGAAGCCTTAAATGAGATATTTTAATCATTTGGGAGCAACAAACACCAAAAATTGAAAGTTTAAAATATGACAAAGTATGAACTCGGTTCAGGTGAAAGTTGGCCTCATGATATAAAATGACATTTAGATCCTGACCATCAAGCGATTTCCCTCAATTTCTAGTAATTCTCAAAATTATTCCATTTTTCATATTTTAACTAGTAATGACCTTGGACAATGCATTCATTACTTATGCGTAAACACTCATTGGACCTTTACTCGACATTGAGATCGATTTGAAGTTCAAATTTTATGTAGGACAAATATGGGGGCAACACACTCAGAGGGGAGATTAAGTTCTTCATTGGACTATAGATTCAATAGATGAAGGATGGAATCTTTATCACTCAGTCCAAATATGTCAAAGAGGTGTTGAAGACCTTTGGCATGGAAGATAGCAAACCGGTTGGTACACCGATGGTGACCGGTTGTAAACTATCCAAAGAGGATGACTCTGCATTGGTTGATGAGAAGGAATACTGATCAATGATTGGTAAGTTGCATTATGTAGTGCATAGTAGACCGGATATTGCACATGTAGTTGGCATTACTGCAAGGTTCCAGAAAAGTCCAAGAGAATCCCACTTGGTTGCAGTCAAGCGGATTCTTAGGTATCTGAAGGGAATTGTTGACTATGGATTGTGGTATCCATATAGCAAGGACTTCAACTTGAAAGTGTTCACAAATACTGATTGGGCTGGTAATGTAGATGACCGGAAGAGCACAACCAGTGGTGCATTCGTCCTTGGTGGTAGACTGGTCTCATGGATGAGTAAAAAGCAGAGTTGTATCTCTCAGTCTACAGCAGAAGTGTAGTATGTTGCAGCTTTCATGTACTGCACTCAGACAATTTGGATGAAGCATGTATTAAAAGGCTTCAAAGTTCCTATATCGGAACCGGTAAGTATATTTTGTGACAATACTAGTGCAATTAATATCTCCAAGAATCCGGTTTTACATTCTAGAACCAAGCACTTTGAGCTTAAGTATCATTTCTTAAGGGAAAAGGTTCAGAACAAAGAGATTGCACTGGAGCATGTGTCCAGTAAGGAGCAGTTAGCAGACGTATTCACCAAGCCTCTTCCAAAGACTACATTTACACACTTAAGAGGTGAATTAGGGGTACTTCCCCTTCAAGAGGTGAACTAAAAGTATATGCTCCACATTAGTCATGTATTGCATAGTCAAATCTTTCTTCAGGATTGATGTGTTGAAGGATGCTACTCCTCAGGGGGAGCAACATAATGGAACCGGCAAGCTTGTGCCTCCACTTTGGCATTGTTGTCAAAGGGGGAGAAGATGTAAAGTGGAGAAGATATCTGTAGAAATTGAGAAGATGTGAAGAGGAGAGATATCTTTGTATATTGCCATCAATGCCAAAGGGGGAGATTGTTGGCATTATGTGAACTGGTATGTGGACATAATGACATTGTATGTTATCATTGATGTCAATGTGTTGAAGAGGTATGAACTGGCATATGTGAGAATCGGTATAACACTGTGAACCGACATTTGTGCCAAAGTGAAGCGGTGTGCTTGTTCAAGGTGAACCGACATATGGTTATGGGAACCGGCACATGGAAGTGTTGTATGACTACCGGTTGGTAGTCTCAACTTTAGGGTTTCCGATTGAAGTGCTTCAAGCCTATATGGCTCAACCAGTGATCTTTGTGTAATGAGTAAGTAGTATAACAAAGAATAGATTATCTTGCCACGTCAACCTTATGCGCATGAAGGATCTTGCATGAAGAAGACTATCCCTATCTACCTCAGGAATGTGCGAAGTTTGTAAATGGTGAAAACGCATGATGGATTATCAGCCGCCCTGAAATCGGTGGATAATGAATGATGGAGAATGTCTTGATATTTATTCAAGATCCACTGCATTTAATATAGTATGATCAACGGTCAGGATTGAACTATTTGAATTCCTTAGCCTAACAGGTCTAGGGTTTAGGGTTTATGCTACCAACCTATCTGTTGTCCTATAAGGTCGATGTTGTGATTCTTTCAAAGGTTGTTGGCAAAAGTTGTGTGTGAGTATCCAAGAGAAGGGATACGAGATCCTTGCCAGACTAGAGGAGAGAAGTGATACCTGCAAAGTGTAAGTGCAGAAGGTGAAGAGGAGCTTAAGCGGATCGGTATTAGCATTGAGTGTTGTTACCAGATCATTGTAATACCTTTTGATCTCTAACCATCTCAACAGTTGGAAAATCCCCTAACAAGGTAGCCTTAATCGGCTTGATGTAAATCCCTTAACAGGGTAACTCAAAGTTATTGAGATCTAGAAAGCTAGAGAGCTCTGGAAATCCTTTAGCTATTGAGTTCTTGAAATCCTCTAACAAGGTACCCTTAACAGGGTTTAACCCTTAATCGGGTGATCTCTAATAGGATCGGTTCCTAGTAGAACCTTCTATAATGTCTTTAACCAGACAAGGCTTCTAACAGAGTGGACTGCCAAAGAGTCCAACAACAAGCTTGTGGGTATTCATCCCCACCATGGTTTTTCCCAGTTGGGTTTCCATGTGAAAAATATGTGTGTCATGTGTGATGCTTTTATCTTGTGATGTTTTGTTATTGCCTGTTAAGCATATGATGGTTTTGTGTTTTATACCTGTCAATAAAACATGTTGAACTAGCTATTGTGAAGATATGATGATAGATTACTTGTTCATACATAAGGGTGAAATGGTAGTGTAGTTTTGCGTTGAGTGGAAAACTTAGTGAGTAACTGGTTTATGATTGTTTTAGTTGTTCTAAGTTTTACCGGTGTCACTGTTTGCCAATCATTTGGAGTAATTGTTGTTGAATTGGTTTAGGTCTGTATTTTGTCTGTACTGATTCACCCCCTCCCTCTCAGTACCGGTTTGGTACTATTCGTTCATCATTGAGTTATCAGATTCTAGCAAGAAGAATTCACCATGAACTCTACTAAGCACAATCCTTACTACTTCCTTAGGAAATTCGGGGATGTCAAGGATTTCCACAAAACCTAAGGTCTTTATAACCTTATGTTCGGGTTTCACAACTCCACTTTCATCACAGATAACATTTTTATACATTTTCATGATTTCCTCTGAACCTAATTCCTCAATGTAGAAATGCATGTAAATTCCAGGGTCTTCTGCATATGCAACTCCTTTAGGGATTTTTGAAAAAGCACCTAGGGTATCATCCTATTTTTCTACCTCGGGGATAATCTTGAAAATGGGCCTAGGGTGTTTAACTACTTCCACAACAGTAGGGTTTGCAATAAATTCTAGAGCAGAGGAGGAAGCCATTGATAAATACCTTAATCTGTCTGATAGGTTTGGATGCTTTGAAAGAACTTGCTTCACTTCTCGCTAATGATGCCTTCACTCGGGTTTTTTGTGCTCTTTGAAAGTTTGAATGCTCAATGAATGAAAAAGAGGGAAAAACATTGATTTATAATGTCTTTTCCTCCAACAACCACAATAAATGCCTGTCAATTAAGTGAAACTTAACACATCTCCTGGTAAAGAAGAAGTTCATCTTCTCACCATAAACTGAGGGTAAACTTGCATGACTTTCAATTTGTTGCAATACCCCCAAGGGTTACTTTTCAGTTGGATGAAGAATCTCCTACCGGTGGAGTAATACTTTGTTCTACCAGTGAAGGAATAGTCTCATCAACATTCTGATCTCTCTTTCCAATCCATTGTCTTGAAAATTCTTTCTTTACCTCATCAACCTTCTCTTTGCCTTTCAAACTGGATCATTTATTATTTGTCGGTGAAGTCTTGCTTCTACAAAATTTTCCAATATGTCCAATCTTGTTACAAGCATAACAAGTCACATTGTTTTTCTAAATAGCCTTTCCATATCCTATGTCGGTTTGTGTTCTGCATTGATTAGATAAGTGCCCAAATATTCCACAAACATAAAATCTTACATTCATTCTGCAATTTTCTAAATTATGACCAATTTTGTTGCATTTGGAACATTGACCAGTGGGTGCATTAATGTTCTGATTGTTTCTAAATCTACACTGATTTTCTCTATGACCATACTTGTTATAGTTAAAGAATTTTCCATTAAATTTGTAGGCATTAGGTTGTCTTATCGGTTTACTATGATCATGATTGTTTGTAGTACCAGAACTTTCACCAACTTCAAATCCAAGTCCATTAGTGTCTCCATTAGGTTTTTGACTTTTCAGCATACCATCAAGTTCTTCTGAACTTTTCTTGAATTTCTCTTTATGTTGATTTGTAGTAGCCAACTCATTTTCCAAAAATTCCTTCTGTCTCATAAGTTTAGTTTTATCATGTTCCATGTGAATCAGATCTATCTTTAACTTATCATTTTCATGACTCGGTCTTAGATTTTCATTTCCAGCATCATTGAGTCTTTTAGTCAAGTCATCTTCATTCTTCTTTGTCTTCAATGTCTTTACAAAATCTCATAGTCATGTCTTGCATTTCATTCCTCAAGGCCATATTTTCTTGCCTAATCTTGCTTAGAAGATCATTAAGAGTTTCCTTTTCATCATCATCATTATACATCTTCTCATGAAGTTCTCTTCTTTTGTTTTTAGCAAAAGTGAGATTCTCCTAAAGTCCTTGAATGAATTCCTATGTAGTCCTCAGATCATCTTCAAGTTTGATATTCTTCAACTTTTCTGCATCAAAGTCTGCAAGAGTTGTTTCCAATTGCTTTCTCAAGTTTTCCATCTTTACCAGTGTCAGAATCTTCCTCAAGCTATTAGAATTTTGAAAATAGAGGACCAGGCTCTGATACCAATTGTTAGGATTGATGATAGTCCCAAAGATACTGAGAGGGGGGGGTGAATCAGTATCTAACCAGTTAACAAAATATTTGACCTTATTAAGTATTTTGCATTCCAAAACAATGTACCAATAAACATATTTGTCGATGTCAGTGAAATTCCTGTCGGTGCCGGTGCCGATGCTGATGCTGATGCTGATGTCGATGCCAGTGCCGGTGCCTGTGCCTGAAGATATCACAAGGTTGTCGATAAGTTGCCATCAATGACCACACCTTCAATTCTCATTGGAGTGTGCAATGCCAACTAGCTAGCGGTAAGTGATCTATCTTAAGCCTGTTATTTATTTCAATTTTGAACTTTTTGTTGAATATTTAAATTTTTTTCATGTTTAAGTCAGACTTTCTCATTTTGTCATGTGAGATAGGATCCTATCTCGTATGACAAACTGATTAAGTCTCTTTTTTCATTTTAGCCCACTAGTTTTTTTGTACTAGACCTATTCCTGACTCGTATGAGTTTCTGCTTCTACTGTGTTATGTCGTTTGAAAAATAGTGAGCATTTTTAAAGGTACAAACTTGAAATTTTGATTTTGCAGTTGATGTAGTTGGATTTGTGTGATGTTTTGCTTCTCTTATAGGCTAATTTGAAATGTTTCCTGATGGTTGTTGTTTTATTTTTTCAGGTTGGATTGCCTCATGTTCTTTCCAGATGTGTCTATCCACCAATGATGACATTAGTGCATCAGTTGTCAGAGGTTAACCGGGCACATATTGATTTGTGCAGTATTGATGTAGGGACCCAGCCAGTTGAGTTCAAACTTCCCTTTGTTGTCTTGAAACTGTTGATTTTAGGATTTTCTCTAGGAACTAGGTCACCAACCTGAAATTCTCTTTGTCGAGCCTTCTTGTTATATCCTCTAGACATTCTCTTTTGATACACTCTGAGATGATCAAATCCCACTTGTTGACATTCATCTAGCAATTTGAGTTCTTGCAATCTAGATATCCTATAGTCTTCATCAGTAACAAGACCTTGCAAAAAAACTCTTAGAGATGGTATTTCTACTTCAATAGGTAATACTGCTTCGGACCCATACACCAAAGAAAAAGGTGTAGCCCCAGTAGGCGTTTTGATACTTGTTCTGTAAGCCCATAATGCAGGATTGAGCTGCAGATGCCAATCCTTCCCAGATTTGTTTACTGTTTTGTGTAAGATAGTCAATAGGTTTTTGTTAGATGCCTCAGCTTGTCCATTACCTTGAGGGTAATATACAAATGACTAGTGTTGTCTAATTTTGAATTTCTCACAGAGCTCGTCTAGATCTTTATTCTTGAATTGTCCTCCATTGTCAGTCACGATGGACGAAGGTGTCCCATACCTGCAAATGATATTGTTTAGAATGAACAGAGCTACTTGTTTACTGGTTTCTTTGATGAGAGGAACTTCTTCTACCCACTTAGTGAAGTACTCAGTGGCAGTTATGATAAACTTGTGTCTATTGGATGATGCAGGATAGATCTAACTAATGAGATCAAAGGCCCATTGCTGGAAATGCTAATGTGTGATGAAGGGTATGAGATCCCTTGCTAGAGCATGTATGAGATTTCCATGTAGATGACATTTCGCACAAGTTCTAGAAAAATTTATAGCATCCTTCTCCATGTCTAGCCAATAGTAGCCAACCCTTAGTAGTTTTCGAGCTAAAGTAAGACCATTCGATGAGATCCATAAATACCTTCATGGACTTCTGATAATGCATGTTTAGACTCTTCAGTTTCTAGGCACCTAAAAAATGTACTGTCCAAACTTCATCTAAACAAATCTCTAGCAATGATGACATACCATGAAATGTTTCGGGTTAAGTTCCTTTTCTCATTACGGGTAATATTTTCTGGAACAATTTGGTCACACAGATAAGAGAAAATATGGTTATATTGAGATGAGTCATGTCCAATAATAGAACAGAGTATCTGGGACTTAGGAGAATCATAGGAAGGGTAATGTAACTCTTCCACTAGGAATTCAAAGAGAAAATTAGATTCCTGTAACTCAGGTATAGATGCCAATGTGGCCATAGCATCTATTGCTCTGTTTGCTGATCTGGGAATCTGCTGGAATGATACAAAATTAAAATTCTTATTGAGATCATCAACCATCCTCATATAAGGCATCGGTTTCTCATCTCAAGTCTGATATGTATCATTGATTTGATTGATAATTAGTTGAGAATCTCCATATATATATAACTCTAGAACCTTCCATTCAATAGCTAGCTTGATCCTGTTTACCAAATCTTCATACTCTGCAATATTGTTTGTGCAAGGGAAAAGAATCTTGTAAGCCTTCGGGATTAAATATTTCTAAGGAGTGATAAATAGTATTCCAACACCAGAACCATTTTGGGTGATAGATCCATCAAAGAACATCTTCCAGGATTGTTGAGTAAGGTGCATTATTGATTCATCTGGAAATTCTATATGTAGCGGTTGAGTGTCTTCAAGTGGAGCTTCAAAAAGTTCATCTGCAATTACCTATCCTTTGATGGCTGTGCATTCCACATATTCAATATCAAACTATGTAAGTACCATGACCCATTTTGCCAATCTTCCGGTGAGTGTTTCTTTGTTGAGAAGATACTTGAGCGGATCAATCTTAGCTACTAGCTTGATGGAATGTGCCAACATGTAGTGTCTCAATTTTTGTGATGCAAAGACTAATGCCAATCATGCTTTTTCTATTTTACTATATTTCATTTCATAAGACACCAATGTTCTACTGATGTAATATATAGCTCTCTTTTTTATTTTCATCCTGTTGTGCCAGAAGTACCCCCAATGATGAATCAGTGGCTGATATGTATAAGATCAATGGTTTTCCCTGAATTGGTGGCATCAGTATTGGTGGATTGGATAGGTACTCTTTGATTTGTTGAAGGTGTTGTTCACATTCTCGATCCCAGTTGTATATTACTCCTTTCCTCAATACTTTTGTGAAAGGTTGAGCTTTGTCTAACAGCTGAGAAATGAAGTGTCTGATTGATTGGAGACGTCCCTGTAAACTTCTTATTTGACTGATGTTCTTTAGAGGTGGCATTTCCATTATAGCTTGGACCTTCTCAGGATCAACCTCGATTCTGTTCTTTGAAATGATGTAGCCAAGTAGTTTACCAGATGTCACTCTAAATGCACACTTTTTTGGATTTAGTCAGAGTTTGAATTTTTCCATTCTATCTAGTATAGGGCCTAGCTCTTGAATATGCATGGATCTCTTCATAGTCTTTACTAAAGTGTCATCAACATAGTCTTCCATATTCTTATGCATCATATCATGAAATATAGTTGTTACTACTCTTTGATAAGTTGCTCCTGCGTTCTTCAGCCCAAATGGCATGACATTCCAGCAAAAGGTTCCCCATGTACAGGTGAAAGTTGTCTTTTCTTGATCTCTAGGAGTTATTTTGATCTGATGATAACTGGAGAATCCATCCATTAGTGAGTACATCTCATACCCAGCAGTCATATCAACTATCATATCAATGTTTGGTAATGGAAAGTCATCCTTCAGACAAGCTTTGTTGAGATCTCTGAAGTATGTGCAAACCCTAATAGATTTGTCTGCCTTTGACACAGGTACTATGTTTGAAATCCATTCCGCATAGTCTATAGCTCTAATAAATCCATCTCTTAGCAGTTTTTCTAGCTCAGCTTTGACTAGTAGTGCCATGTGAGGGTGCATCTTACGGAGTTTTTTCTTAACTGGTTTAACTCCTAGTGTGATAGAAAGATGATGCATCATAAGATCAGGATTCAAGCCTGGCATATCAGAGTATGTCCATGCGAAATTGATCTTCTTTTCTAAAAAAAGATGAGTGAAATCTTTCAAATCTTCTGCTAATAATGATTGAGCTACATGAATGATGTGGGGTGTCTCTTGACTCCCAATGTTCACTGGCTGAGTTGGATCAATCAATATAGAAGATCTCTCCTAGAAGTGACTTGGCAGTATATCAAGTATCTCACCTTCAAGCACCTCAGAGAGGTTTTCACCCTTAGGTACGTCCTTTATTTTCTCTTTTTTAGATTCTCTCACCACCACAATGTGGTTTTCGCCATCAGATCTTTTTTTTTTTCTTATTTTTGCGACTAAGATACTTGATATCTATTTTAGTCATGTTTTCACTTTGTTCGCTAGTGGAAGAGTACATGGGTTCAACTGCGTTTAGGTAATAAGCTAGTGTGTAGTCATTGGAAAAAGTAGGCACATTCATGGGTTGGTCTTGTAGACTACAGTCAATTAATTCAGGATGTACCAAGGATAGAGTGTGGATAGGTTCGAGGGAGTTCACGATATTGTCATCACAACTGCAGATCAAAAAGTCGAGTTCTAGAAGGATACCTTGCGTAAATGTCTAGAGACTAGGAAAAGTCAGAACATGATTATTAAAGTGCACCTTAATATTTAGTTGACCTAATCCAATAGATCTACTTGTAGCATTGTTCTCTATGCCAGGATAAAATTCATATCGAGGTTTGACAGTAACAAGATCAGTAGACAGATTCTTTCCATTTATATCAGAGGATTCAGAGTTTGATGTTGAGTAGATATTGTCATAAACAAGACTATTGTTAGAGTCCTCAGAGTCATTGGATGAATTTTCTGAGTCTTCTTCAAGTGGTTGAGTGAATGTATGTATGGTATCAACACCAACATCTTTAATGCTGAAAGTTCCTTCAAGATTTGTCTCATTTAGAATTTGTATCTGACACACCTGTTGACATGATCTTGATGATTTTGTGACTCCCTGTCATCTACTCCATTCAACTTCCTCTGGACTGATGACCAGTTCTACTTTTGTAGCTTCCAATTTGTTTTGTCTTATTAGAGGGGTATATAATGGATGAAAAACTTTCTGGTATTCTTCCTTCCTTCAGCCCTTGTTCATAGTTTGCTTGTCTTTTTTGTCTGATTTCCTGTATCTCCTTTTCTAGCTTTAAGTGCATCAGCTCTTGAGTATCATATGTGATACCACTAGACTCTTCTAGAGTTTCTATATTGGATGTATCTGAGAGGTGGTCTGGACCCCATTCATACTCGTTTGAGTCAGTCTTTGAATCATCTACTTGCTTCCTAACAGTGTATGTGACTGGAACTTTCAGTGGTGCAAACAATTCTCTTATTCTTTCTACTTCGTCTCTTATATCCTTTGGGACCTCAACTCCTTTTATTGTTGTAGTTGACACCATTGGAGCTTGAGTGTTGACTATTTCTTCTTTCTTGATTGCTAATTCCTCTTTCTGTTTTACACACTCTGCTTGAGTTTGTTGAGTGTTTGTTTCTTGTAATGTTGAAGGCGATATCCTTTTCTGCCACTTAGATTTAGAAGCATGTTTTTGGTCTGATGTATTTTTTGGATTGTACCCCAGCCCAGCCTTATCATTTGTTGATTTTGTTTGCAGCTGAATCGATTCAATAATACCCTCTTGATGTTTTCCCTAGGGACCAATATCTGAATATCCCATGCATTGAATCATTTTGTAGCCTGGACCATATTGTGTTGAGAAAATCTCACAATGTCGTACTTCCTTGTTTTCACTATCTTCCTTAACAAGCCATTTTAGAATAGCATCCTCTTCTCTTTCATCTACTAGGGAAGTAGAAGATTGTACAAAAGGACCATCATATTTGATATTCGAAGTTGAATTCTGTGTTTTCATAGCCTCTGATGGTTTGCCCAACTGTTTCAGCGATGGAGGAAGAGAGACTAATGAAAGTACTGGTTCTATCTCATATCCATCCATGCTAGTATTGGTAATTTTCAATTTCTTTTCCAATTCTTTCATTAGGGTTTCTGAACTTTCATTTTTAGAGGATGCTCTATTATGAGACACAAAGGTATCAGCACCTTTTGTTAATGCATTACAGGGGACATTTGTATCAGTAGGAATACTGACCTCAACTTCGTTATAAGGAAATTTTAATAATTCATAGTATGTAGATGGAACTGCCTTCATTTCATGAATCCATGGCCTGCCCAGTAAGATATTATATGAGGGTATGTGCACCAAGTTGTGGTACCAAAAGGGGGTCTTACGATGCCACTTTTTTTTTTCTGAAATCAGCAAAGTCTGAACTTCAACAACAAATTGAAGATAGTTACACTACAAATTTGAAGATGCAACAAGAACGAGAGTCAAAGTGCTTCGAGTCTAGTTTCTAAACTACTAATTTTTTTTGAAAATGGTGGAGATTAAGGGCTTCAAAAAGGGAGGCCACAAAAAGTGGTCATGTTTCTTATGCAAAAAACATAACATAGCGTCTGTTGTGGCCCCCCTAAAATGTTAACTTCTTTTTTCAAATTTTAAAATCACTTTGGTGAGAAATTAGCTAACACCTTGTAGTTTATGCCAGAATTTTCAGCGAATTTTTTAATGAGTATATGATTTTTTACTAATTTTCAAAGTGGACACATCCTGAAAAATAGAAATTTGAGCATGCTCCCCCCTAAAATCATTGAAAACAAATCAAAAATCAAATTTATTTTTTTTAAATTGTGTAGAATGGAGTCTAGTTTCTAAAAATGTATTTTTTTTCAAAATCTGATGAATGTGTAAAAATCTAGACCCAAAATAGTGCATGTTGGTTTTTGACAAAAAATGGACACACTAACAAAAGAAATTATAAATGAAAGACTTAAAGAAATAAAAATTTGAAATAAATTACATTTTTGGATACCTAAGAGGAAGCTCAAGTTTACCACGGTATTTTTTTTAACTTCATTGAAACACGTGCAAACCTGATGGAGAGCACAACCAAAAATATGTTAAAATTTTCAATATTCTGACAAAAACATGTCTCTAGCCTGAAATGGTCATCCAAACCTTTGGGTTGGAGTCCCAAGGCAAATCCAAACCATAGGGTTGGTGTTTCCCAAAGTGGGCCATTTAGCGCTCGCCAAATATGGGGAACGCCCTATTTGGCATGCGCCAAATGTGATGAATGCATATTCCATTTCACGTGCACCAAATATGATGACCCCTTAGGACACCATACAACCCATAACAACACCTAAGGGGTCATATGGTGTCCTATGGCCCCATAGGACACCATATGACCCCTTACGTGTCCATACGACCCATAACGAGACCATATTATGTCCTAAGAATTCATATGGTGTCCTAAGGGGTCATAAGACACCATATGACCCCTTAGGACACCATACGACCCATAACGACACACTATTGTGTCCTAGGGGGTCATATGGTGTCCTAAGGGGTCATAGGACACCATATGACCCCTTACGACACCATACAACCCATAACGACACCTAAGGGGTCATATGGTGTCCTATGGCCCCATAGGACACCATATTATGTCCTAAGGGGTCATATGGTGTCCTAAGGGGTTAAAAGACACCATATGACCCCTTAGGACACCATACAACCCATAACAACACCCTATTATGTCCTAGGGGGTCATATGTTGTCCTAAGGGGTCATAGGACACCATATGACCCCTTATGACACCATACGACCCATAACGACACCTAAGGGGTCATATGGTATCCTATGGCCCCATAGGAAACCATATGACCCCTTAGGTGTCCATACGACCCATAATGACACCATATTGTGTCCTAACAGTTCAAATGGTTTCCTAAGAGGTCATAGGAAACCATATGACCCCTTAGGACACCATACGACCCATAACGATACCATATTATGTCCTAAGGGGTAATATTGTGTCCTAAGGGGTCATAAGACACCATATGACCCCTTAGGACACCATACGATCCATAACGACACCCTATTGTGTCCTAGGGGGTCATATGGTGTCGTAAGGGGTCATAGGACACCATATGACCCCTTACAACACCATACGACCCATAACGACACCTAACAAGTCATATGGTGTCCTATGGCCCCATAGGACACCATATGACCCCTTAGGTGTCCATACGGCCCATAAAAACACCATATTATGTCCTGAGAGGTCATATGGTGTCCTAAGGGGTCATAGGACACCATACGATCCCTTAGGACACCATACGACCCATAACGACACCATATTCTATCCTAAGGGGTCATATGGTGTCCTAAGGGGTCATAAGACACCATATGACCCCTTAGGACACCATACGACCCATAACGACACCCTATTGTGTCGTAGGGGGTCATATGGTGTCCTAAGGGGTCATAGGACACCATATGACCCCTTACGACACCATACAACCCATAATGACACCTAAGGGATCATATGGTGTCCTATGGCCCCATAGGACATAAGATGACCTTAAGTGTCCATATGACCCATAACGACACCATATTATGTCCTAAGGGGTCATATGGTGTCCTAAGTGGTCATAAGACACCATATGACCCCTTAGGACACCATACAACCCATAACGACACCCTATTGTGTCCTAGGGGGTCATATGGTGTCCTAAGGGGTTATAGGACACCATATGACCCCTTACGACACCATATGACCCATAACAACACCTAATGTGTCATATGGTGTCCTATGGCCCCATAGGACCCCATATGACCCCTTAGGTGTCCATACGACCCATAACAACACCATATTATGTCCTAAGGGGTCATATGGTGTCCTAAGGGGTCAGAGGACACCATATGACACCTTAGGACACCATATGACACCTTAGGACACCATATGACCCATAACGACACCATATTGTGTACTATGGGGTCATATGATGTCCTAAGGAGTCATAAGACACCATATGACCCCTTAGCACACCATACGACCCATAACGACACCCTATTGTGTCCTAGGGTGTCATATGGTGTCCTAAGGGGTCATAGGACACCATATGACCCCTTAGAAAACCATATACCCATAACGACACCTAAGGGGTCATATGGTGTCCTATGGCCACATAGGACACCATATGACCCCTTAGGTGTCCATATGACCCATAACGACACCATATTATGCCCAAAGGGGTCATATGGTGTCCTAAGGGGTCATAAGACACCATATGACCCCTTAGCACACCATACGACCCATAACGACACCCTATTGTGTCCTAGGGGGTCATATGGTGTCCTAAGGGGTCATAGGACACCATATGACACCTTACGACACCATACGACCCATAACGACACCATATTATGTCCTAAGGAGTCATATGGTGTCCTAAGGGGTCATAAGATACCATATGACACCTTAGGAGACCATACGACCCATAACGACACCCTATTATGTCCTAGGGGGTCATATGGTGTCCTAAGGGGTCATAGGACACCATATGACCCCTTACGACACCATACGACCCATAATGACACCTAAGGGGTCATATGGTTTCTTATGGCCCCACAACACACCATATGACCCCTTAGGTGTCCATACGACCTATAACAACACCATATTGTGTCCTAACGGGTCATATGGTGTCCTAAGGGGTCATAGGACACCATATGACCACTTATGACACCATACAACTCATAACGACACCTAAGGGGTCATATGGTGTCCTATGGCCCCATAAGACACCATATGAACCCTTAGGTGTCCATACGACCCATAACAACACCATATTATGTCCTAAGGGGTCATATGGTGTCCTAAGGGGTAATAGAACACCATACGACCCCTTAGGATACCATAAGACCCATAATGACACCATATTGTGTCCTATGGGGTCATATGGTGTCCTAAGGGGTCATAAGACACCATATGACCCCTTAGGACACCATACGACCCATAACGACACCCTATTGTGTCCTAGGGGGTCATATGGTGTCCTAAGGGGTCATTGGACACCATATGACCCCTTACAACACCATACAACACATAACGACACCTAAGGCGTCCTATGGTGTCCTATGGCCGGATAAGACACCATATGACCTCTTAGGTGTCCATATGACCCATAATGACAACATATTATGTCCTAAGGGGTCATATGGTGTTCTAAGTGGTCATAAGACACCATATGACCCTTTAGGACACCATACAACCAATAACGACACCCTATTTTGTACAAGAGGGTCATATGGTGTCCTAAGGGGTCATAGGACACCACATGACCCCTTACGACACCATACGACCCATAACGACACCTAAGGGGTCATATGGTGTCCTATGGTCCCATAGGACACCATATTACCCCTTAGGTGTCCATACGACCCATAACAACACCATATTATGTCTTAAGGGGTCATAGGACACTATATGACCCCTTAGGACACCATATGACCCATAACGACACCATATTGTGTCCTAAGGGGTCATATGGTGTCCTAAGGGGTCATAAGACACCATATGACCCCTTAGGACACCATACAACCCATAACGACACCCTATTGTGTCCTAGGGGGTCATATGGTGTGTTAAGGGGTCATAGCAAACCATATGACCCCTTAGGACACCATATGACCCCGTAGGTGTCCATACGACCCATAATGACACCATATTATGTCCTAAGGGGTCATATGGTGTCCTAAGGGGTCATAAGACACCATATGACCCCTTAGGACACCATACGATCCATAGCGACACCCTATTGTGTCCTAGGGGGTCATATGGTGTCGTAAGGGATCATAGGACACCATATGACCCCTTACGACACCATACGACCCATAACAACACCTAACGAGTCATATGGTGTCCTATGGCCCCATAGGACACCATATGACCCCTTAGGTGTCCATACGACCCATAACGACATCATATTGTGTCCTAACGGGTCATATGGTGTCCTAAGGGGTCATAGGACACCATATGACCCCTTAGGACACCATACGACCCATAACGACACCGTATTATGTCCTAAGGGGTCATATGGTGTCCTAAGGGGTCATAAGACACCATATGACCCCTTAGGACACCATACGACCCATAACGACACCCTATTGTGTCCTACGGGGTCATATGGTGTCCTACGGGGTCATAGGACACCATATGAATGACCCCTTAGGACACCATACGACCCATAATGACACCCTATTATGTCCTAGGGGGTCATATGGTGTCCTAAGGGGTCATAGGACACCATATGGCCCCTTACAACACCATACGACCCATAACGACACCAAAGGGATCATATGGCATCCTATGGCCCCATAGAACACCATATGACCCCTTAGGTGTCCATACAACACCATATTATGTCCTAATGGGTCATATGGTATCCTAAGGGGTCATGGGACACCATATGGCCCCTTACGACACCATACGACCCATAACGACACCAAAGGGATCATATGGCATCCTATGGCCCCATAGAACACCATATGACCCCTTAGGTGTCCATACGACACCATATTATGTCCTAATGGGTCATATGGTATCCTAAGGGGTCATAAGACACCATATGACTCCTTAGGACACCATACGACCCATAACGACACCCTATTATGTCCTAGGGGGTCATGTGGTGTCCTAAGGGGTCATAGGACACCATATGACCCCTTAGGTGTTGTTATGGGTCGACAACACCTAAGGGGTCATATGGTGTCCTATGGCCCCATAGGACACCATATGACCCCTTAGGTGTCCACACAACCCATAACAACACCATATTATGTCCTAAGGGGTCATATGGTGTCCTAAGGGGTCATAAGACACCATATGACCCCTTAGGACACCATACGACCCATAACGACACCCTATTGTGTCCTAGGGAGTCATATGGTGTCCTAAGGGGTCATAGGACACCATATGACCCCTTACGACACCATACAACCCATAACGACACCTAAAGGGTCATATGGTGTCCTATGGCCCCATAGGACACCATATGATCCCTTAAGTGTCCATATGACCCATATGGGGTCGTAAGGGGTCATATGGTGTCCTAAGGGGTCATATGGTGTCGTAAGGGGTCATAGGACACCATATGACTCCTTACGACCCATAACGACAACATATTGTGTCCTAAGGGGTCATAAGACACCATATGACCCCTTAGGACACTATACGACCCATAACGACACCTAAGGGGTCATATGGTGTCCTAAGACACCATATTATTTCCTAAAGAGTCATACTATTTAATTTTTATGGTTGTGGCTATCAAACTATAGGGTATAGAGTAGAAATTTATCAAAGGTTAAAAAATTTCAATGGAAGTCATTTGGCTAGTGCCATATTTGGCACTAGCCAAATGAGCTGCACAAAAAAATGGTTATAGGGTATAGAGTAGAAATTTATCAAAGGTAAAAAGTTTCAATGGAAGTCATTTGGCTAGTGCCATATTTGGCGCTAGCCAAATGAGCTGGACAAAAAAAAGGTTATAGGGTATAGAGTTAGTGTTTAGTTTAAGGTAAAAAATTTCAATGGAAGTCATTTGGCTAGTGCCAAATATGGCTAGCACCATATTTGGCGCTAGCCAAATGAGCTGCACTAAAAAATGGTTATATGGGACCCTTGACCCGTGATCCAAGCCCACATTCTCTCATTTTGTCTTCTTTATGCGCATGATCAGACAAAAAAATTCTTTTTGCATGGTGTTGACATTTTATGCAAGATTATTTTATACATTCCATTAGCTCTCCACCACCTTTTTTTTCATTTGGCAACGTCAAAGAGAAAGGACATTGTTTTTTTAATCAAATTTGAATAATTGAGGTAATATTTTCTTGTTTTTAGAATTCAAATACCTATTAAGTGTTATTTTGTTTAAATGTTAGAGTAAAAGTGTGAGTCAAAATTGATTATAATCCTATTAGATTTACATTAGATTTAACAATGCATTTGATGGAAGTTGGATAAGAAAATTATTTGTTTAGTGGTTTAAAACAAAATTTGCAATTTCATACATTCTTTTTAAGATCTTATGAAATAATTTAGAAAAGGAATACATGAAATAATTTCAATTTCATATATCCATTTTAACATATGCATAATCATCATCATGCCGAGGAAACGACCAAAAAAATGTAACACCGGAAGAGCGTGAAGCTAAGAATGCAAAAAAGAGAGAAGGAATGAAGCAACTTCGTGAACAAAGGAAATTGAATACCATAGAAGAAGAGGTATTAGTTGAAGAGGTGCCAATTGAAGAGGAACATGAAATATCCATCCAATCTAAGAGAGAGACAAAATTGGCCACACAAAGGCAATGGATGCAAAACCTTCATGCAATGAGACAATTGAATCCCGAGGCTGAGAGCATGTCTACCACAATTCAAGTTGAAGGCACCCCATCTCTTACATCTCAAGTTAAAGGAACACCATCTCTTATTGGTACACCGTTGGTGTCTACAACATATCATATTGAATGCACTCCCTCTATGACATTTGACATTGCAAGTACTTCACGACTGACATCAAGTATTGGAGCTACACCATCTTGTACACCTCAATTTCAAGGTATGTCATCATTTTCATCTCCGGTTGAAGGTATGCCACCTATCCCTAATGTTTTTGACATTCCTAATCTTGAGATAACTCAAAATTTGAGAACACCTCCTATATTTTTGCATAGAAAGCCTAAGTATTTGATTGATATTGATGCTAATGTTTTGAAACCAATGGTTGACAAGTTTCCGAAGCATACTTGTCAAAGACATGCTAACCGGATATGGAAAATATTTTTTGAGCCTTTAAATGAGACAGGAAGATGTCAACTATTTGTTGAAATGATGAGAAATCTGAAATTTAGGCCTATAATGAAGATTCTTGGGCTAAGAACATTGATTGAATCAAGAGACAAATATATTGTGAAGAATCTGATGAATGCATATGATACTGTTGGTTCTAACTCATGCACAAAAGATAGTAATGCCACACGACATGTCATTACATCAACAATTGTAAGCACTCAAACTAAGAAAGATTGCATCCTTAGAAAGACAAGTAAACAATTGAAGATAAGTAGACAAACTCTAATGAGAGTTTTGGGAAGGCGACAAAGAGCAGAGGATCCTTATAACAATGAGTTATGGGCATTTTCCGGTAGATTACCATGGAAAGATAAAGAAATTGTTGAAGCCTTGAGATCCCTAATTGAAGATTTTTGGAAGAATAACACAAGGGTCTCTCCAAATCAAAGAGATGTTGTAAGAAGGAGGATTGGTAGTAAAATTCGTGATCCACATCCAAAACATTTTTTGGATATGACTCAAACACAATTTTTTGCCAAGTTTCAATGTATGTATCCTCAAATAAAAATTAGTCAAAGGTTCTTTGAAATGGTAAAGCCTTTTTATGTCAAAATAAATCACACATGCACAACTTGTTGTTGTAGAGTACATATTGCATTTTCTAACCATTGCGATGTTTATCAATGCATATGTATAGATTTGCATGCTAACAATGTTTTGCAGGAATGCAACATAAATGGTCCACCGACATCTTCAAGGGAATTCATATCTAGCATCTTATGTGAAAGAGTAGATGGTCAAGTATATTGCAATAAGTGTTTCTTGGATGGCACATGTGTTGATTGTGGTGGATTGCGACATTTACAAATTTGTCAACATATGGATATTGGACAAGAAATTGGTAATGAATTAGTAGAATTTGGAAAATATAAGACAATGGCCTACATGCTAAAAGTTGGAAAAGAAGCAAAAAGGCATGAATTGGTTAGTGAGAAGATTCCAGTGTATCAGTTTATGGGCATCTTTCATGAGAATATATTGTATGAGTATGCAAGGCATAACCATCAAGCTCGTTGGTTAGACTCACAATTTAAGCTATGCAAGGACACATTTCCACTTCATACAATCGTTTCAATTGTTGACTTTGTAGAGAACTACACACTACAACCGCAGAACGAGGTGCAATCACAATATTACAACTCCACACAAGTTGCCATATTTGTGCATATAGCATTCATTCATGCACATGATAGTATGAAAGATGATAGGAAGATATTGAGGGAGTATCATTTTTACATCAGTGATGATCACTCACACTCTACAGAGTTTGTGCAAGGTTGTTTTTAGATATTCTACGATGATTTGGCTAGCCGAGGCATATCATTTCGTCAACATATCATATGGTCAGATAATTGTGCATCGCAATTTAAGAACTCTCGGATGTTTTACTGGTTGAGTAGGATGCATAAGTTGACTGCTATTCAACATATGTGGAATTTCTCTGAGGATGGGCATGGAAAAGGGGAGCATGATGGTGCAGGAGCATGTATTAAAAAAATTTTAGCACGAGAAGAGTTAAAGTACAAAGGGAATGTAAACTTGAAAGATGCAAAATCAATTGTTCAATGGTGCAATGGTACAATTGGTCCAGGTAATCAAGGTAATTCTTTAGTTCGCGGATTTTTTTGGTTGGTAGATGATACTAACATTGCAAAATTAGAAGATTGTTGTACATTGATAGGATCGAGTGAGCTACACTCTTTCAAAAGATCTAATGTAGGTTCATGGACTATCCATATGTAGTAGATGGCATGTTATTGTTCTTCATGTAGAGATGATGCCTATAATGACTGTGAGTCAAAGGAGTGGGTGGACAAATGGTGTATGAGACCTCCAATCCCACTTGAGACATACCGACCTCAGAGTGCACTACAACTCACACAGATGGAAGCATCAATTGACTTTGACCATGTGTCAGATTTAGTCCAACCAGGTAAATTATCCACATGCAATTTTTTGTACTTTAATATTTTACCTTAGTTGTTTGCTAAATTCTTCTCACTTTATTATTGCAGGGCATGTTTATGCGGTAATTGCAACTGAAGACAATGAAGAAGGAACAAATTGTTACCTGTGTCGTTGTGTGGACGCAAAAAAGAAATTGGATCGCCCTGTGTTAGATGGACAAAATATTAAGTACCCCACAGGATCAGTAGTTGTTACTGGTACATGGCTTAGAAGGTACCTAGTCAAGAAGTCTAACTTGTGGTTGTTCGAGGACTTCGAGACACATAGGAAGATTCTTCATTATTCTAACCTTGTTGTAGCTTCAAATGTTCATTTGATCAAATGTGGGGGTAGACCACTAAATAAGAACCTATGGAAGGTTCATGAGTCTGACCATGAGGCCATACTAGACATGATAAAGAGTAGAGCAGATCCAGATGGTTCATTGGATTAAATGTAAATGTAAAAAATTGTAATATAAATCTTATTTCGATATATGTACATGACTTGTATTTTTTACTACTCGAGGCATTGTAATATAAAAAATTATGTTTTTGTCTTGTTTTATGTGATTTTATGTAAATAATGTCATTTTGGACCATTAGAGCTCACATGGGATCATTTCGTGAAGTATACCCTGCTAATATGGTAAAAGATGTAAAAAAATGCTCATTTGTTGTCAATCACTCAAAGTGTGAAAAATGTCAAAATTTGGCATGGTTTTTCTCGATGTTAGTGACATGTAAGAATGATCCATCTGATCCTGTGGGGTCATGTTATGGCACTCCAAAAAATCCTCTCTCAGTTTGGGTAGACTCGGATCCAGTTGCTCATGGCGACTCTTTCTCGGTTGCGACAAAAAGCATCAAATTAGTTCAATGAAAAGTTGCACAATGCCCCATCTTTCAATCCGCTCATCGCGACACCAAACCGTCAGCTTGTATGCATCGGGGTGGCTGGGTTTATGCTAGGAATGCCTTCTTTTTGCTCTCCAACTCGCTCGATCATTGCAGGCCACACCCTAGCAACCAAATCGACCAAGTGCTCAAATTGCTCAAAGTTGTCAATATTCGGCATCGTATTTCTCTGTGCTTGTTAATCATAAGAATGATCCATTTGATCCTATGGGGTCATGTTATGGCACTCTAAAAAAGCCTCTCTCGGTTTCAGTAGACTCGGATCCAGTTGCTCGTGGCGGCTCTTTCTCGGTTGCGACAAAAAGAGTCAGATGAGTTCAATGAAAAGTTGCACAATGCCCCATCTTTCAATCTGCTCATTGCGGCACTGAACCGTTAGCTCGTACACATCGGGGTGGTTGGGTTTACACTAGGAATGCCTTCTTTTTGCTCTCCAACTCGCCCGATCATTGTGGGTGACACCTTAGTAGCCAAATCGCCCAAGTGCTCAAATTGCTCAAAGTTGTCAATATTCGGCATCGCATTTCTCCATGCCTGTTAATCATACAAATGATCCATCTGATCCTGCAAGGTCATGTTATGGCACTCGAAAAAATCCTATCTCAGTTTCGATAGACTTGGATCCAGTTGCTCGTGGCAACTCTTTCTCGGTTGCGACAAAAAGCGTTAAATGAGTTCAATGAAAAGTTGCACAATGCCCCATCTTTCAATCTGCTCGTCGCGACACTAAACCATCAGCTCATATGCATCAGGGTGGCCAGGTTTATGCTAGGAATGCCTTTTTTTTTCTCTCCAACTCGCCCAATCGTTGCGGGCCACATCCTAGTAGCCAAATCGCCCAAGTGCTCAAATTGCTCAAAGTTGTCAATATTCGGCATCGCGTTTCTCTGTGCCCATTAATCATAAGAATGATTCATCTAATCTTGTGGGGTCATATTATGGCACTCTAAAAAAGCCTCTCTCGGTTTGGGTAGACTCGTATCCAATTGCTCGTGGTGACTCTTTCTCAGTTGCGACAAAAAGCGTCAGATGAGTTTAATTAAAAGTTGCACAATGCCCCATCTTTCAATCCGCTCGTCACGGCACCAAATCGTCAACTCATACATGTTAGGGTGGCCAGTTTTATGCTAGGAATGCCTTATTTTTTCTCTCCAACTCACTCGATCATTGCGGGCCACACCCGAGTAGCCAAATCGCCCAAGTGCTTAAATTGCTCAAAGTTATCAATATTTGGCATCGCGTTTCTCCATGCTCGTTAATCATAAGAATGATCCATCTAATTCTACGAGGTCATGTTATGGCACTCTAAAAAAGACTCTCTCGGTTTCGGTAGACTCGGATCCAGTTGCTCGTGGCGACTCTTTCTCGGTTACGACAAAAAGTATCAGATGAGTTCAATGAAAAGTTGCACAATGCCCCATCTTTCAATCCGCTCGTCGCCACACCAAACCGCAGCTCATACACATCATGGTGGTTGGGTTTACACTAGGAATGCCTTCTTTTTTCTCTCCAACTCGCCCGATCGTTGTGGGCCACACCCTAGCAGCCAAATCGCCCAAGTGCTCAAATTGCTCAAAGTTGTCAATATTCGGCATCGCGTTTCTTCGTGCCCATTAATCATAAGAATGATCTGTCTAATCCTACGAGGCTCTGTTATGGCACTCTAAAAAAGCCTCTCTCGGTTTGGGTAGACTCAGATCCAGTTGCTCGTGGCGACTCTTTCTCAGTTGCGACAAAAAGCATCAGATGAGTTCAATGAAAAGTTGCACAATGCCCCATCTTTCAATCTACTCATCGTAGCACCGAACGGTCAGCTCGCACGTGTCGAGGTGGCCATTTTTACACTAGAAATGCCTTCTTTTTGCTCTCCAACTTGCCCGATCGTTGCGGGCCACACCCTAGCAGCCAAATCGCCCAAGTGCTCAAATTGCTCAAAGTTGTCAATATTCAACATCGCATTTCTCCATGCCCGTTAATCATAAGAATGATCCATCTGATCCTACGGGGTTGTGTTATGGCACTCTAAAAAAGCCTCTCTCGATTTGGGTAGACTTAGATCCAGTTGCTCGTGGTGACTCTTTCTCGGTTGCAACAAAAAGTGTCAGATGAGTTCAATGAAAAGTTTCACAATGCCCCATCTTTCAATCCACTCGGTGCAGCACCGAACCATCCACTTGTACGCATCGGGGTGGTTGGATTTATGCTAGGAATGCCTTCTTTTTTTTCTCCAACTCGCATGATCGTTGCGGGCCACACCCTAGCAGCCAAATCGCCCAAGTGCTCAAATTGCTCAAAGTTGTCAATATTCGACATCGTGTTTCTTTGTGCATGTTAATCATAAGAACGATCTGTTTGATCCTGCGAGGTCATGTTATGGCACTCTAAAAAAGCCTCTCTCATTTTGGGTAGACTCGGATCCAGTTGCTCGTGGCAACTCTTTCTTGGTTGCGACAAAAAGCGTCAGATGAGTTCAATGAAAAGTTGCACAATGCCCCATCTTTCAATCCGCTCATCACAGCACCGAACCGTCAGCTCGTACGCATCGGGGTGGCTGGATTTACACTAGGAATGCCTTCTTTTTTCTCTCCAACTCGCCTGATCGTTGCAGGCCACACCCTAGCAGCCAAATCCCCCAAGTGCTCAAATTGCTCAAAGTGTTCAATATTTGGCATCGTGTTTCTCCGTGCCTATTAATCATAAGAACGATCCGTCTGATCCTACGGGGTCGTGTTGCAGCACCAAACCGTTAGCTCGTATGTGTCAGGGTGGCTTGTGTCTTGGATTACAAACACATATTTAGGTTCAAAGCTTAAGTAATAATAAACTTTGTGCAATTATTCATCTAATCATTTGTACTGCAATTATGGATAACCATGATAAATGATTTGCATTAACCAGAAAGCTAAAAATCCATGCAACATTGTATACCGTTAAAACTATCAAATATATCCAATACAAACAAATAGGCTTGCCAAAAGCCATATGGACTTAGAATTTCACATATTCATAAAACAAAACATATGTTCAAAATTGCTATAAAGGCATACAACATGATATCCAATAAAGTCAAATAGGGGCTTGCCAAAAGCCATATGGATATAGAATGTCACATATTCGTAATACAAAACATATTTTCAAATTTGCCATATAGGCATACAACATGGTATCCAATAAAGTCAAATGGGAGCTTGCCAAAAGCCATATGGCAATAGAATGTCACATATTCGTAATACAAAACATATGTTCAAAATTGCCATATAGGCATACAACATAGGACCCTATTCTATTCATTTCCCTCTAGGGGAAGGAAATAGATCATGAGATATCTTTGCCTGTCGAGGGGATGGAGATGTATATGATGCAAGTGTCTTTCGAGTACGTCCACTCGACCTCCTCTCTAGACTTTTTTTTAACTCCACCTGATACAATGAAAAGAATGATGTTAGCATATACAAAAATTAAATTTTAGAATGACATATAATAGAATAGTCACTTACCGCATACAAATAGTCATGATGTTCATCCACAACAGGTGCACGTTCATGATCTAGAGTGACAAGCCCCTCTGGTAAGCATCATAATATAAATTAAACTAAATACAAGTGTCGTTAAAATTTTCAATAACATATTATTAAGATAACAAATGTAATGCTAAATTTACTAAATTTACAAATATGTCTCATACTTCTGTTAAAGTAGTTGAACTTGCTACTGCTGTAGCAACACCGCTCTCCATTGACGCGTGGACAGCAGGAGGAGTCTCTGAATTCAACATCTAAAAATTAAACAAAGTATATTGATTAATCGACAAAACTATCTATATTATTTAATAACAACATTAAAGATAAATTGTTTACCTGGGTGAAAGATTGTTGATGAAATACACTACGAGGTGTTGATGTTGAAGCTCTAGCATCAAACTATTTGACATCCAAAATGAGTAATTAGAAAACCATTCACATAAGGTTCAACTATCTACATATAATAATTATATTTTTTCACTCGTTGTATACCTGTGGAGTCGACGAAGTAGTGAAAAAGGGTGCTGTAGGAATGTTGCTAGTATTGTGAACACTTTGACCTTGATTTTTTATCATAATAATTTACTAATTTAGATATATTCTCAAGTTTACATATAAGATTTAATAAAAATAATGAAATGAACTTGTAATGAAATTCACCTAGGTATTAATGCCAAATGTTTTGTTCAGCAAGGATTATGTCATGCCAATGTTCTCTATAGCAAACTCCGCTTGTGCACATGCATTCCCAAAACTATTAGGATCATAAGTGCAAAGAGAACCACAAGATCGACAAAAATGAGCTGGAACTCGATGCCTAGAAGAATCAACATCTATTTGGCTATTTTCTATTTGACCTAGTAGGTTTTCTTGTGTACCTATGGGGTATCTAGGGATTGTAGGAGGTTCTTGATGTGCTTCTTCTTCAATATGGTCTTCATGAGGAGCTGATTGATGTGCTTCTTCTTCAATATGGTCTTCATGAGGAGACGATTGAGTGTTTTCAACATTTTCTTGTCTAATCTCATTTCCTGATAATGAAAATAAATTTAAATCAATAAACCTAGTTTAATCTTCAAATTAATAAAAAAAAATGACAATAAAAAAATAAAAATACATACCTCTTTGATCTCTTTGATGACGTGGTGGCATTTTGATGAGAGATGGACAACTTAGTGCCCAATTTCAAGCTTTTACAAAGGGCGAGCGCAATAAAATAGCACCCAAAAATGCCAAAACGCAGGTTTGGAATGCAGAAATGTGAAGCAAGGTTTTTTTGTTGTTTACAATGCACATAAGGTGCACGCCTTATAAGGCGTGCGCACTATAGGGCACACACCCTATAGACTTGGTGCTTGGCACACCAAGCCTATAGGGCGCGCACCCTATAGTGCGTGCGCCTTATGCGCTTTAAATTTTTTTTTTTAAGTGTGGCACCTTTTTGGTACCACAACTGCGTGCATATACCCATGATAGAGGAAGATCAAGTACCTGGAAAATGACATCTCTTTCTACAGGTCCTACCCTGATTGGTAATGATACCAGACCTTTAGAGGTCCTTTCCTCTTCATCATAGGATTTAATTGTTATTTTCTTGACCGGATCAATGATATTTTCAGAAAATCCTAGTTGTGTAAGCAGACTGTAAGTACAGATATTCAACCTTGCGCCTCCATCTATCAAAACACATTTGACTCTGTGTTTATGGATCATGGCTTCAATGTGCAATGGCTGGTTATGTGGATGATTTAGGGAGTTGTCATCTTCTTCAGAGAAAGTCAGATAGTGAGGTGAAGTCAGATGAACCACCATAGATTAAAACCAATCGATATTTAAATCTTTTGGAACATTAGTGGTGAGCAAGGCGTTGTCCAAGATCTCTTTGTGTGCAGAAGAGATTTTTAGTAACTCAAAGATGGAAATTTGAGCATTTGTCTTTTTCAACTGTTCAACAATTCTATATCCAGAGGATGATGATGAAGTTAGCCTTTTAAATTTATCAAATGTTGATTCTTTTTGTTTGTTTGATTAGGCTGGTAGGTTTGACGTTGTTTGAGCTGACGTTGAAGAACTAGCTTCTTGGAGAGTGACTTTCTTTTGGGAATGGGTGATAGCCTTTGAATATCGTGATTCATTTTGTTTATCTTGGATTATAATCACATTGCAATATTCAGATTGGGAAGGCTCAATCATGTTGATGACGTTGTCATTGCTGGTATAAGTATAATTTACTTTGGCACCTCTTTTGGTCTTTGAAGAATCACCTTGTTCGTAAATAGGTAAGGGATCCTTAAAAGCTTTATGATCAACATGTATTGGCTGACTCCCGACAACAATTTTACCAGCGTCTATGAGATCTTGAATCTCATTTTTGAGCTTCATGCAGTTGTTTGTGTTATGACCTTTATTCTGATGGAAGTCGCAATATTCATTTTCTCTCCACCATTTTGGTTTGACTTCTGGATCATATGGCCTAGAATTATCTGGTAACATTATCCAGTTGTTTTCCAATAGAGTTTTGAAAGTAGATTCATATGATTCTTCTAGAGGAGTGAGTTCGTGTCTAGGTTTTGAAAACCGAGGTTTCTCTTTGAACCACTCTTTTGCTTTCTTTGGAGTTTTTTCTATTGCGGTTTCAGCTGCTTTGAGTGCTTGTGTGCCACAAGCCAAGCTGAATATCATGGGCTTTGAGTTGGTTTTAATAGTGTCTACTACTCCATCATTAACAACATTCTTATTGTTGTCTTTACCATACTTCCAATACTTGTTCTTCTCTTTAGAGCTAGATCCTGGTTGTGTTTCTTTCCAAGGTGAGATATCTCCTTTCTTTATAAGCACATCTTCCATTCAGATAGCATTATCTAACATTTTGTTAAATGATGGGTGTACTTGTATTTGGATACTATATTTCAATTCAGGGACTAGATTATTGACAAATATATCCATTTTCTCAGCATCTGGGATAGGTCGTGAATACCTAGAGAACATCTTTCTCCAACATTGGAGGAAAGTGAGAAAAGGATCCCCTTTTTTCTATTTGGTATTGCAAAGTTCGATCATAGTAACAGGATGTCGAATGTTGTAGGAGTATTGTTGTAAAAACAATTGGATTAGTTCTTCAAAAAAATTTATCCCCTTAGGTAGACTTGAGAACCATTCCATAGCTTGTCCTCCCAAACTCCTTGGAAAAAAGGTGCATGAGATACGTTTGATCGTGCATGAACTCCATGCAGGCAGCACAAAATTCTCTAACATGATCTTGAGGATCTGAGGTACCATCATATTTGTCAAATTTTGGGATCTCAACTCTTGAAGGGAATGGAGGCATGTATAGGTTTTTGTCAAATGGAAATGGGCATATTGTCTCCAGAGAATATTTTTTTGGGGATTTATCCTTGTTTTTCAGTTCTGTGATCTCAGTCCGTAAGTCTAGTAATTGTCTGTGAACCATTATTATGGGTGATTCTTCCTTTATAGTGAAGAGAGTCTGAACATCATATCCAGTAGGAATTTTGGTACCTTGTTTTGCTAGCTCTAGAAAATAGTCTTCTTTTTCTCTAGCCATGATAGCCTTCATCATTTTTCAAAAACTCTTATCCTTTTGACATTTATGAATATATTTTTCGGGAGGTTCGGAATCTTCAGCTTCACTTGATGAGGAATCATTATTGGTTTCATGAATACTGAGGTTGTCTTCGTCATTTTGTTCTGTTCTAGGTATTGTGGGAGATACAGGCTCATCATAAACTAGTACCTCTGATGATGAAGGTTTGTCAGTTAGGGTATCCTCTTCAAAAAATGGATTATCTTTATATGAAAAGGGTTGCCCTTTTCCTTTGTCATCTTTCTTATGAGAACTCCTGGTTTGAGTAGGCATTTTTATTGATTGGTGTAACCTAAAGCTGTTTGTAATGCAGAAGTCAAGATCAAATTCAGAGCTAGTTGTTCAGTTAACGTATTGTTTGAGAGAAGCAACTAAGATTTAGTCTGGTTTCAGGAATGATCTATCCTATATAAGACATTTATCTAAGTTGATCCGAGAGAAGTGACTAAGAATCAGTCTGGTTTGAGGAAAGATCTATCCTGTATAATACGTTTATCTAAGTGATTTAGGTTTGATATGTAGTTGATTGAACTAGCTGAAAGATGATCGACAAAATCATGCAACACAAGTGGCAGAGGTACACTTTTTTATCTTTTTATGCTCAGGATGATGATAACCAGTTTTATGCCTGTTGTAGACTGTTTTAGGCAAGTTTGACTGTTCTGGACTGACAAAATCAGAGATTCGTACGATAGTTCTCAGGACCAGATGATAATTCAATAGCTTCAAGATGACAACAATAGTGTTTCGTATGAGTTGCTTCCTTGTATCGTATGACAGATGGGTATGTCTAGAACGACAGACTGATCAATGCAATGTTTTATCGTATGACATAGGATTCAGGATGAAATGACAATTCTCAGAGCCGGATGACAGACAATCAGGACTGGTATGACATAGGATGCAGGCTCAAGCGACAAACTGTTAGGACTGATGGAATTTCGTACGACACGAAATATGAAACTAGATGATAAATCAAAGAAATAGTATGACTATTTGCTGGACAAAGGCAAAAATTTTGAGTTTTCAATGACTGAGTATAACTAGATTTGAGATGGACTGGGTTTTGATCGCTGATTGACGATGAGTTGTTTAGAGGTGGACTGAGTTTTTGATTGCTAAGGTATACTTGTTTGTGACACAGACAAAGTTTTGACTAAGATAGACTAGTGTTTTGGATAGATTTTTGACTGGGATAGACTAGTTTTGGACAGAGCTTAGACTGGGATAGACTAGTTTTGGATAGAGTTTCGACTGGGATAGACTAGTTTTGACATAGACAGATTTTTTTATCACTGAGTTGTTTCTTGTTTTTTCTAGTTATGGTATTTCAGTTTCAGTTTTAGGAATGAAAACACAGAAAACACGTAGTATGAATAATAACTCCAATCATAGCATGCAAACCCTACAGAAACTGGTGAGAGAAGAAACCTTTGCTTGTAGACTCAGGTACACACCCAATAGATAATTAGAATACAACCGTTGACTCTCAGGAAATGGATTCTCAATGGTATATTATCCGACTCCAAATGCTAATGGGGCACGAAATAACAAGTATCTTGGGAGAGTTACTATCTCTCTTGCACAAAGATTATCCCCCCTTTTGGAGGTGAACCGGGTAGCTTCTAATTGAATTAGAACTAGTAAGGGGTTCATTCAATGCGTCAAGGTATAAAATCAATTAAGAGGTCTCTCGGCCTTGAAAACCAAGGTTTAATATACCCAAAGGTACAAAGGAGAGCTATTCCCGAGCACTGTCGTTGACTTGATTTTCATCAAACCACGTTTATTTTATACTGGGTTGGATTACTTGGCGTTTAGTTGTTCCCACTTGGGTCATTCCCCTCACATTGGTCGTAATGAATTTAAGAGTTATTAGCTCCTCAGGAGGGCAGACCCACTAAAGATGTACAAATCTCAAACTTAAAGAAAACACCTCAAGGGTCTGGATTTCTGATTGTCTAGAAAAAAAGATAAGAGCATACTCTCCTGCCTCTCAGAATTTACTTAAAACACGAAATACAGATTTGTTCTTTAACTAGATAGAAATTTAGTTGCCTAAAAATGAAATTAAAGAATACATGATGTTTGATCGATTCTTCTCAGGCAACCTGCAAAGACAACGAATCAGTTGTCATATTGTCTTTGTGCGACAAGCATATTATTCAACAAGCATTCTACAAAAAACTGATTAGGCTATGAAAAATTCTCAGGTAGATAGATAAACAGCCAGGGTCAGTTGTCAGTATAATCAAAATTGAATGAAAATTTTGAAAAATGAAATCTTTTTTTTAACCAGAAAAATAGAGAATCGTACGACAATTCCAACTAGATCGTACAATAAATTGTACTAGATCGTACGAGACCTGTAGTTTGTCATTTTAGCATATGGGAAATGTCGTATGACAAATTGCAGAAACTATATGGACGAAAATATGAAAAGTCAAAAAATCTGAAAAAAAATAAAATTAAAAGTTAGTCTTGGAGGCCGAAAAATGTAGTCTTCTGCCCCACGGTGGGCGCCAGAAATGTGTGTGTGAAAAAGTGAAAAGAGTCTGATAGCTGCAGGCACAATACTTCAATTAAGTCATTCCATGTATGGTTAGTAAATCAATAATTAATATATAATAAACAATAACAAAGCGACTAATTGCCTTCTAAAAGATGAGAGTATAAGATTGCTCTCATATTTTTATAAGCAATACCAGTGACTAGACTACACCAAGACAAATGATTTAATCTATATGAGCATGATATTAAGCTAAATGGATGCAAGATGGATGATTAATTCAAGCAATATGGATTCAAACAATATGGATAAACTAAATATGCAAAAAAGATAAACTAAGATGCAATAATCTCAAAAAGCAAGCACAAGATCTTCAATGACTCCAGAGCAAAATCAGCATAATAATAATCTCCAAGGTGTTTCTCACATATCTCTGGGGTGATTTGAATGAGAGCTGAAGGCTGAATTTATAGAGAATTTGCAAGAGAGATCAAGAAAAAGCACGATTTAAAATTAATTGAAATAATTAAGAAATCAAATTCAGTTAACCTTGAGATAGATTCCAATTATAGTTTAATTGAAATTCATTCAGATAAGAAGTTCAAGTTGCATTAGAAATAAGAATTAATCAATTCCATGCACTTGTGATAAAAATCTAGAATTCTTTTATTTATTCAAGGAAAGAGTCTTTTTAATGCAACTAAACTTCTTTTTCTCAAAAGTTTTGAGTTCTAATTTTAGAGAATGGTTAATAATTCAATTAATTGTTTTTCTGATTTCAAGTTCTCAATTTAGAAAAAAGAAATAATATCTCAAGTTTGATTTCTCTCTCAATTTAATTCTTTTATTTGATTTTCAATTTAACTCTTGCTTTGTAATTAATTCCTCTTTTGTAATAAATTAATTCCTTTTTTGCATGATTAAATCAAAAATTTATTAATTAATTAAATATGCTAGGATGTTTAATAAATTAAACAGGATAATTGATCAAAATGATATTCTCGGAATGATTCAATTAATTAAATAAATATTTAATTAATATTGAGTAATTAACTTTCCATGCAATATTTGATGATTAAAGAATTAATTAATGTGCTCATGATTGATTTAATTACCTTTGGTTAGGACCTTGGCGATGTTGTCGAGATTAGGGGCCCATGGTTTAGATGACCAATTTTAGGGTATTACAACAACTGCCAACTCCAAATCATGAACTAGATAGTTCAACTCGTGGTCCTTGAGTTTGCGAGACTCATAGGCAACCACACATCCTTCCTGCATAAGCATTGCACCTATACCTTCTAAAGAGGCATCTGTGCATACCATAAAATCTCTAGATGGATCAGGGACTGCCAAAATCAGAGCACTGACAAGGAGTTCCTTCAAGGTATAAAAAGATGACTCACATTGCTCTGATCAAACAAACTTCTTCCCTTTCCTCTAAAGAGAAGTAATCGGGTGACCTATCCGGGAAAAACCCTAAACAAAGCGACGGTAATATCTGGCCAAACCCATAAAACTCTAAACTTCTGAAACATTGGTTGGCACTGGCCAATCGACAATGACTTGGATCTTTTAAGGATCCACGGATATACCTTCTCCTGAAACCACATGACCAAGATAGTTCACCTTTGACTGGAAGGAGTCACACTTCGCCAAATTGGCATAAAGCTGATTCTCCCTCAAGCATTGCAATACCTGTCGCAAGTGACCCTCATGATCTTCCATAGATCTAGAATAAATCAATATGTCATCCAAGAACATAGGGACAAAATAATCAAGGTAGGTGCGGAAAACCTCATTCATGAGGCACATGAAAACTGAAGGCGCATTTGTCAACCCAAATGCCACCATTGTGAACTCATAGTGACCATAACGAGTACGAAATGCCATTTTATGAGTGTCTGTATCATGAATGCGCAACTGATGATACCCAGATTTCATATCAATCTTAGAGAACACCTTAGATCCCTTTACCTAATTGAAAAGATCATCTATACGAGGCAATGAATATTGATTTTGGATGGTTAGCTTATTCAGTTGTCGGTAATCAATGCATGACCGAAGAGAACCATCCTTCTTCTTAATGAAGATAACAGGCGCACCCCAAGGAGAAACACTAGGACAAATGAACCCCTTGGCCAATAATTCCTCCATCTGCAACTTCAACTCACTCAACTCCTGAGTAGTCATTCGATATGGAGCTCTCGAAATAGGTTTTGCACCAGGAACCAAGTCAATGTGAAAGTCTATGTCTTGTTTTGGAGGCATACCAGGAATATCCAACAGAAACACATCAGCATACTCTCGAAGAATAGGTGACCATCAAGAGCGATTTCTCGACTCTCTTCCTCATCCACATCCTCAAGAGCAACTATAAAAAGCTGACACCCTTGACACATACACCGCTTAAGTTTCATAGCGGAAATCATACGTAAGGATACTAATCTCTAAACTCCAACGACCCCCACTTTCCTACCATGGTCATCTAAACACTCTACTATCTTCTGACAATAGTCTACACAAGCACTGTGAGATGATAGCCAATCCATCCCCAACACAACTCCATAAGAACCCAAAGGAATGACTCGAAGGTCAACTGAAGTAACAAAGGGTCCTAGGTCCAACTCACAACTAGGAACAAAGGCATCTACGGACACATGCACCCCGGTAGCCAACTCTACTTGCCACCTATCGGCTTCCTTAGAAGACGCGAGCCCACACCGCTCCACAATGGATGAAGAAATGAAAGAATCCGAAGCACCGGAGTCAAAAAGTATAGAGATGGGAATACCACACAACACGCCTGCGGTCTCAATAATTGTACCTTGATGTTCATCCTGGTGATCATCCACCACTGCAAATACTCTGTGGGATCTACCTGCATCCCCTACTGTCGGCTCTGATGTTGCTAGCCTCTGACTTCCCGTCTGATGAGAATGCTGAGGGCACTAAGCGACTATATGACCAGAATGTCCACAAGAGAAGAAAGCTCCCCTACCTATTCCTCTACCTCCAGTCAACCCACTAGACTGCTGGAAGCTTCCCCTACTAGGGGCCCAAGATGCACCCTGAGAGGACTGCACTGGAAGACCTTATTTGCTCCTCTGCCAGTTCCTGTTCCTCCTATGCTGAGAGTTGCCACCCTGTTGGCCCTGGAACTGTTTTGGTCTTGGTGGCTACTGTTGTTGTTGTTCACCCTTAGCGGGTTCCTAAGGACTCCTAAACAATGCAATTGGGTGGGATTGATTCCCATGAGCTTTGGGTCCACTAAAAGGAACACTCCCTATCTGCACCCTCGACTGACCACCATGTGCACGACTAAGGTTCTGCTCAACCAACCTAGCTTTTGCCACGGCTACCTCAACTGAAGCTGGCTCAAACACCCTCACTCCTCCACTGATGTGGTCATTTAGACCCCTCAAGAAGTGTTGAAAAAGCATTGCCTCATCGTTACCAATCCCGACATACTATTTAAGCTCATAAAGCCTGTGCTCAAACTGATCTACTAACAAACCATACTGATGCAAAGCGTAGAACTCATCTGCCTGAGTCTGCCTCCACTGGGGTGAGAGAAATCGTGCCCTGAATCTCTCTAGAAATATCTCCCATGATACAGTGTTAATGCACACATCAATCTTCTCCTCCTCTAATCTCCACCTGATCGAAGCAAAACTATCGAGATGCATGATAGCACAGCTCGCCCTGGTGTTGCTACTATAAGGAAACATGGCAAAACACTGATCCAAACTAATAAGATAGGTCTCTGCCTTGAGACTGGTACCTCTACCATCAAAGAAGGGAGGGTTGGTCCTCATCAAGTCCCTTATGCGACCCACGGGAGCTAGGTCTAGGCTAGCTGGGACCTCCCTCCTTCTGGGAGACCTCTCTCTCTCTCTCTCCTCTATAATCGGATGATGCAACTCCCCAACTTGAGCATGGATGGGTTGCTCACCCTCAGGCCTGGGGCCTAGCTTGGCTAGAACCTCCTAAAACATTTGTCTCAGCTCTTCCCTTTCAAGAACCTTCTCTCCTGCATGTTGTTCATCCTAATGAACAGACTGATCCTGCTCCACACTCACATGAGTGGGTGGTGGCGAAGGACTATGGCGATCGGAACCTCGACCCCATCCCCCACCTTTGCCTCTATTGCGGCCTCCAATGCAACCACCTCCCCTAGTTTTCCTGGCCATGACCTAACAATGAGAAACAAAAAGAATTTCAGATCTACGGCAAGGATGAAACAAGGGAAACGCAAACATTAAGACCTACATAAAAAGGTCAAGCTGAATGGGCTCACTACAAACCTAGAGTACCCAGTGTTGAAACCTGGGCTCTGATACCAAATGTAATGCCCCACTAGGAAACCTAAAGGAATAAACACTACAAGGCAACTAAAGGGTGAAATAATTTCAATAAGTCAGAATAACACATAACAGTAATGTATCCACTGAAATTAAATTGCAGTAAAATATAAGTCTAACAAGTTCGACCGAGGAGGGGTACTACACTTGGAGTACACTAGTGATGCAGAAGTATAGGCTCAATATCAATCAAGTGACATTAGGAGATGATAAGGTTCATGTTTCCAAGTGGTCTTGTAGGTCAAGCCATCCATTTAAGTTATTTGGATAAAGAATTTTCATTTTTCAGTCAAAATGGACTGTTTGAAAATTCAAGTTGTATAAGGGCTTTTGGAGGCCTCGAACATGAACATGAAAGGTTTCAGGAGGTCAAAATGACCTTGAAGGTCTCATAGGACACATTTATACTCTTTCATATTGTAAAATCACCTTGACATGTTGTCAAGAGGTGAATGAGTGTAGTGAGAAGTAAAAAGGGTAAGTTGACTAGGTATAGATGGATAGGGATGAGTGGATAAAGATTATAAGTTCAAAATCCAAAGTTATAGGGATGAAGTCTACATGGTATTAAGGATATAACCATTTTTTTTTCAAAGAAAGCATTTAAATAACTTTAGGAGAGGTTGAGTTTGTTTAGGAGCAATTTTAGAGGTTGCCAAAAATACCAAAGAGCTGGCTTTTGTATATAATCTATTAAAGAATATAATAGGAGAGGTATGAAGGTGTGTATAAGATGCGAGGGCATTATGTTTAGAGTTTATTGGAAGAATAAGAAAGTGATTATAATTGTATATACTTTGTTGATTGTTTTCTTATTGTTTTTCTTGTATTTTCGCTATCTAAACTTCCATACATACCCTTAGACTCTTAATGTGAGAATCATGATGATTCTATAAGGTTTAATATATGTGAATAGACCTAATCCAATGTGTTATAATCCTTGAAGCAACTTATTTTTTTGTTTTATAGCAAACTGGGTACTCTCAACCAGTGAGGGGGTAGTTTTAGTAAATTTTGATTTTTTACCAATTCTACCATTCAAAAATTCTCAAAATTGGTGGAAACTATATGGAGGTAGATATAGAGATAAAAAAGAAAGATATAAAATATCGGTAACATGTGCAAGTGTCATTTTGAATAAGCTCTACTCTATTTGGTCTGAAGAGACCTTATTTTAGTGTCTTTTTGAGTTTTTCTTTTGGTGAACAATGAAAGAAGATTTGTATACATATTAGAAATGTCCATTTACACCTTCACTTTCAATATTAGGGCCCGATCAATCTATTTAGTCTCTATTGTTACAAAACAGTCCCTAAACAAGCCTAAATTTGATTGTAAACAACAACCTTTTACCCATTTTGTACAAAACCACCCCATATAATTTTCAGGTATGTTTAATAAAGTCAAAATGAGTATCCAAATCATGTCTCAAATCTCCATTTTCATGTATGTGAAGGAATTTATGACAAAAAAAGGTCTCTGAGAAGGGCTACAAGCTCCTAAGCCACTTACAAGGCAAGTACATGTTATACTAATCATAGATCTCCATCCATGTATAGAAAATGTTGGTATAATGAATTTAAGCATGATTTAGTGTTTTCAAACCATTTTAATCTCTATAATTCTTCCAGTAAAGATAATATATTGTTTTAATCCTAGAGTAAGCTAGTGTGAGCTAATGAGAACTTGAATTGCTTAGTTCATTGCACGAACATATCAAGATGAGGTCATATGATCTAGTGCAGATCTCTAGAAAGAATATATGTCATGAATTTTATGATTCATATGAATAGACAAGGCATGATAGGTTGTAAAATAATGTTCAAGGTAAAAAATCAAGTTTGTTTGGATTGTAACAATAAGCAAATGTTAACTTATCACCACACCCTTTAGAAGAACTTATGCATAATGTCCAATAATTAATTTATGTAGGAATTCTCTTTTGAATGATTTTGAATTGTGATTAATTTTCTTTTCATCTTATATTATGTCTTGGATTGTATGCATAACATCTTATATAGTATAGTTGAAAAAAGAAAAATTATAACATTAGGCAAAGTTCTTATATTATATATGATTGATCTCGCAATAATGTGTTCTACATAGGGTGAGTTGACAATAATGGTTCCCACTTTTACCCAGGAAGAAAAAACGCGATGATGGGTAAAAAAAATCAGATGGTGTTCGCTCGAACTAGGTGTGTTCAAACGAACTACCCTTCATGTATGAGACATCCTAATTTTTTATTAAATTCACAAATGTAAAATAAAATGCTTGATAGCATTGAATACATTTATCTAAAATGTTATTATTGAAGGAGCTTGGATCAAATCCCTTTAGATAGAACTCCTTAAGATTAAATCAAAAATTCAATGTAATCTCTTTTGCATTTATTGAAATTCTCAAAAAAACATTTACTTCACCTTTATTTGATCCCAAGGAAGCTAATACTTAACTTTTTGAGCCTAGGTTTCTTCTCGAGCTTGTGAATCAAACAAAATATATTAATTTTTTCATTATCAATACTTGCATTAATTTCCTTTTGAAAAGTATCATGCAAAAAATGAATTGTATGCTAAATCAAGGCCTTAAAAGTTGTATGAAGAAAAAATCAATTACATTTTACGTTGTATCTCAAATCCCTTTTTTTATTTATATATAAAACTAAATTTTATGTTTTGTATAAATTATTGAGTTTGATTAATTATTTAATTTATAATTAATCTAAATAATCAATTTAAGACAAATTAGTGATGCCATCCACTACCTATATGCTATGAGGGATGTATTGACTTGCAACCACATGCCATGTCCAATGCCACCATTCACAATTGCTTTAATTTTTAATTTTTTAATTTTTTTTTAACTTTCAAGGATATTAACCACAAAAGTCTTGAAGGCCAAGCTTGATAAAATGGTGAACAAAGAATAGACAAAATCCAATGGTAGGCATCTAGTTCTTAAAGTAAAGCTAATTAAGCTTAGGTCTATAGTCCAACCATACCAGAAAATAATTACTAGATAAAGAAAACACAGTCTCCCTACAAACTTTCAAAATTGCTATCAATGCAATACTCATATTATTAATTAAAATAATTTCTTCACAAGAAAAATAAAGTTACTACACCAAGAAAAAAAATTTAAATATCTTTGAAGTAAAAGCAAAATAACTCTTTAGGGAATAAAATAGCTCAAAATTGGCATCTTTGGGTTTTTAGACAAGTGTGTTTAAGATATATACACTAATCAATATTAAAAATATATTAATTTCCCCGCTAAAGGTATTCTCTTACTATAAATAGTACACAAGTGAGGGCTTCAAATTTCAACACTTCCATGTGGAAACCTTAAGACTCCTCATGATACATGTCTTATGTTACAATAAAATTCAACTGTTATTCATAGTTGTGGCTAATAAGAATCAAAGTTGCAATCAAGATCAAACCAAACAATTATAATTTTCATTGATATAGTTACATTGTCATACATTTTTTTATGTAAAAATTTAGCTTTAATGTATCTTGTGTCTTCTATCTCAAATTAACACTCAACCAACCCTTAAATCGCTAGATATGATAGTTCATCTCTTTATTATAGATAAAATACTACTATTACAATAATTCGAAGGAAAGTGTATATGGTGAAAAATGATGATGATAAATTATTGCAAAACCATAAAATATCCAACCACAAGAAAACCCTAGTTCTACAATAAAGCATTCACCATACAACAATGAAGAAACCTAAGAACATGCAAATCAACAAATAAGATAATAATATCATTCACATGCCAAGTAGGGTTTAATCTCCATTGTTTCCTATCTCCATTGATCTTGCTTGATATATTTGCTCTCAGATTTTGTATGTGCACAAGAGTTCAACAAAGAACAAATTGTGGTTGTGAAGTCACTTGATCGCAAGTAGGCTTGATAGACGCATTAGTTAGCGGATTAGGGTTGATAAGGATGAAAGGATCCTCTTATATAGAGAATACCTTCGAAAATGAAGGGATGAGATTAAGAGGTGAAAAAATGAATGGTCGGCCAGGATTAAAGGGTAAGTAAGAAAAATAATAAAATATAAAGGGGGTAGTTAAAGGAAAATTAAGAGATAAATGACAAGTGTCATGAAGGGAAAAAAGATAATGAATCAATTAAATAAATATAAAGATCTATTTAATTAATAGAGGAAGTGGGACCAATTAAATAAATAAAATATTTATTTAATTTAGGGAAAATATAATTAAAAATAAATAAAAATATTTATTTAAATAGGGAAAGGCTAGAAGAGGATAAATGAATTAATTAAATAAATAAATAATCTATTTAATTAATAGAAAGCTTACGATAAAATAACTAAATAAATAAAAAATATTTATTTAACTAGGATAGGAGAATTTTAATTGTCTATATAAAGTACTTACCGCTATGTGACAGTTGTTTCCACGTGTTAATCAAAGACTCAAGAAGCTATATCTTTGTTAAGAAATTTAAAAATCCATTGTTAAAGTTTAGACTAATAAATAACACCATTCATCCTAATGCTTCAAATCTCAATTGAGGATAAATGTTATATATAAAGTTAGTATTTTTAATTTTATGCTAATATGTATCTTGAATAATAAAATATAAATCATTCTCTATGAGTAAAGATGTCTTGGAATTTTTAAAAAATAATTTTTTTTTCAAGAGGATTAGAAAGTGTTAATATATTTTTCAAGAAGGCAAAGAATGATCTATAAACTCTCTACTTGAAGAAGGAGAGGAGCGAGAAGCTAAGGAGGAAGGTCAAAAAGATGAGGAGAAGAACGAAGGGTAGGCAAATGAGGAGAAGCAAGAAGACAAGGAAGAAAACGAAGAAGAGAGAGAGCAAAAAAGATGAGGTTAATGATTCTGAAAAAGAGGAGAGTGAGAGGAATATTAAGGACATTAACGAGAATCAAAGGAAAGACTAGTCAAATGATGGAGATCAATGTGAATGAATTGATAATTAGGATGACACTCTAGACTCTTTTAAGGTATATTTTGTTGTTTTCGAAAGTAAAATAGAAAAAATCGAAAGAAACATGCAAGAACAAAAATAGTGTATAAAAGATGCATTTTGTTCTATTCCGTGTCACAATCTTGTTCGGTGCAAATGATGGTCTTCTCTAGATAATCACAGCTCTTAGGGTGTATAAAAGATGTTTGTTGCCTCAACATGGTTCTGGTCCAACATGCTTACATCGGTGGCACAATTTTTCCTTTTGCGAATGGCAGTCAAAGCAGAAAACTCGCAGCTACCAGGATGATCAGATTATGATTTTGTTGTTGATGAACAACCCCTCTACGTTAAGTTTGCCAACCTGAGTCAAAGCATGCCATGAAATTAAAAATTGTCTTATTAGTTTACATTCCATTATGTAAACTTAATTGTAAATGCTGAGTAAACTTATCAGGTGATGATAGCTACACTTTGTCGTTACGAGCATGCTAGGTAGCTCTTTAGCTATCCTATTTGTTTTCAAATGAAACATATGTAATTCGAAATACGGGTGAAATTTTCTTCCATAGGTAGTTCATTAGGTCATACTTTCATTATATTTTGAGCTGAGAAGGGAGGTTTAATTTACTGATTCTTTCCTCTTGGTTCTCTTGAATCAGTTTATTTATAAATATATATTATTAGTGGCAGACCATTTTCACTTTAAAAAAAAAAAAAAATAGTGTAGAAATTGCAAAAATAAATTTGGGAAAGCATTTATGCTCTCATCAATAATTTTCAAGGCAAGGTGAAGAAGACATATAATAGTCTTATAGACTTGTGAATTTCCTTGATAGGATAATATAAAAATAAAAAAAATAACAAAAAATTTGTTATGGGCATTATTATTGGGCAATTGACAATCAAGAGGTAGAGGAAGAAACAGTGAAGTCTTAAAGGATATTCAAGATTCTGCGAAAAAGAAGGCTAAGTTATGTATCTTTTTATTCTGGTCTACACATTTTTAAGTTGGTTTCTGTTTCCTATTGGTAATTGTAGTAGTGGTCAGGCTGCCAATTTTGTTGTTTCTTTGTTTCTCTAATTCGCTACATTTAAACTCAATGTAATGGATTCAAGACACTTATCTATTTATCTAATAAAAATAATTATAATTAAAAATATATGAAATTTTAATTTCTATTTAAAAAATTGGCATGTGGTTCCTCTGCGTGGTTCTACATCAATGCCCAAGGACTCTTCCTGGTTTACAAGTTTATCTCTCGAGGAAGTCTAGAATATCATCTGTTTTACGTTTTGTCTATGACTATGGTTATGGTTAGTTATGAGTTTGTGGGTTTAATTACAGAGAAAAAAGGTACTCGGGTTGTCTGTCCTGGCCTGACAGACTTCAAGTAGCAAAAGGAATTTCCAAGGCTATTGATTATTTGCATCATGGAACCCATAATTGTGTGGTGCATAGGGACATAAAGCCTTCTAATGTACTTTAATGTACTTCTTTCTTCGAGGAAAATATCCAAGATAATATCACAGAATAACAAAATATTTTAAATGTCCTAGAATTTTATGGTATTTTATAACTTTGGGCTTTTCAAATTCTTACATTGTCATCCCAGAAGCAAGCTATCAACAATATATATTTTTTTGCTTGTATGCTCTCTGTAGAATTTATTCGTGGTGACCAAAATACAGTATTATTTATACAAGATTTTTGTAGTTCCTATGTTATCTCGAAAATCTATAGACAAATTAAGAATATTTTGGATAAAAATGGTTCTAAATTCTACAAGAATTTTTGTAGTTCCTATGTTATCTGGAAAATCTATAACAAATTAAGAATATTTTGGATAAAAATGGTTCCAAATTCTAGCTTTCTTACAGTATTTTATGAATATGTTGAACAATATTCTTGGATAAAAGTATGGAAGATCTGTTTTGATGGTTTTTTGTGCATGTATAACTATATAATTATATAAGATTTGTCAAACAATATTCTTGGATAAAAATGCACTAGATTGTTTTGTGAGACCACTTGCAATATAAAAACTGTACGTCTAGCTTTGTCTATAGAATCTCTCCAAGCTTAAGCTGGCATTTTTATCATATTTATCTCTACATCAGCTATCAAATTGTATATCAAAAACTGTCGAAAGCTTTCATTGTTTTTTATTACAGTAAAAGCAGGTTTTGAAGGGGCCGAAACCATTTACAAAAAATCTTTAAGAAAAAAGAGCATTAAGAAACAAGAAGGAACAAACAAAAAACCAGCATAGCAACTAGCAAAATCCAGCAAAAAAGCCCCACAAAACCAGCAACGACCAGCCAAAACAAACAAAACACAGAAAAAGAACTACTTTATGTCGAAAGCCTTTGTTGGTTACCGAAGAATTGTTACATTTTGGCATGCAGATTGATATATTTTGGCTTCCTGATCAAAATTGAAGGAAATAAAAAAGTGGTCAAGATTCGCATACTTTGAAGTTTTATATGATGAATAGTGTTCGGACGAAATTTTATTGTAATGATGTTTTATCTTTAACGTAGTCAATCAAATTGTGAATAATTCATTTCTTAGATAAAAGATTTACATTTGCAACAGATAAATATTCCCTTTGACCCAAAAGAAATCCGTCATCCACAAATAATAACCAATCAATAAAGAAATCATAATTACAATTATAAGATCTGCCCAGCAGATCCTGAGAAGAAAGAGTGATGGGCTTAGCCGTAGATGGGAAAGCCTTCGCGATGTTCTGTATTGCTTGAAAGTTTTAACAGAGATTGTTTACTATTGCTCTGTTTAATGACGGATGGTAATCTCAGACAGGCAGAAGATCCCAATGGCACAACCGGCAGATTCTCACAGTTACACATCTCGATCATGAAACCATCTGGATCATGCATAAATATCTGGTCAATATATAATCCCCCTTCCTCCACTCTTCTCTTCACGTACTTTATCTTCATTTCCTCTATTATCCTCTCCACTGCTTCCATACTTTCACACTGTAATATGTATACACACACAAAAAAAAACATCAAAACAGATCTTCCAGAAACAAAACCAGAAAACCCAGATTAGGCAAAGATGTATTCCCACCTGAAATGAAATGTGATTATCCATTGGATCAATTTCTGATTTCCTGGGCAAATTGTCTGTGTTGTCACATTGCAGCAGATGTATGCCCACTCCATAATTAAACAACCTGCAAAGATAGATAGATATCAATCATCCCATTGTTGTTATTGGTATTCAGATAAACAATGGCGGACATAAAAAATTGAAAAAATAACTAACCAGGCTCCATCAAAGCCGAAGGACCCAGGCCTCTTGATTGGAACAAAACCCAACACATTTTCATAGAAATTGATTGATTCCTCTACAGATTTGCAGACAAGAGATATGTGATTTAAAGAAGTCAAGGGCAGCGGCTTCCTTAGTACAGAGTTAACCATTATGATAAACGAGAAATACCAATTTTTGGGGGAAATTATGAGAAAGGAGATTCTGAGGAAAGATGTGGTTCTAGTATTTATACATGAGATTGTTGGCTATACGACGCTTTGTACAGGGTGTTTTGACACGTCATGTATAACCAGAATTATTATCGGCATTTAAGTGGATGTGCTTGACAAGTCAGCAAAGTAATTAAATTATGTACTCTGCTGAGTCATCCAACCTGTCGTCTGACTTTCAGAATCTCTATCGTCCTACGCGTTAAGCTGCTTCATTTTTTTATTTTTTTGGCTTTCTTTTGTCGAAGTTGGTTGGATGACGATGTACTTTACAAAATCAGATAAGACGACGACGAAAATAGAATTATAAATGCCTAGAGGTGGCGTTGCTTGAGTTTTTTTTTTCATGGTTTGCATATTTCAATTTATTTTAATGATTGTATCACATTAAAGATGAGTGCGATTTTTTTATGATTTTATATCTGATTTAACTTTGCACTAATAAAAAGAAAATAGTACAATATTACAAAAAAAAGATGGTAAGAAGACACACCTACTAGTCTAATTAAAATAAATAAAAAGGCATAACCTTGAAAGAAAATTGAAAAAACGATTACAATGTAGCCCAAAAATGCAATCAAGCAATCGTGCCTATGCTAAGTGGGGGAGGATCTTGATCATAAAGTTCCACCCAAACATCTCCAAGGGTAGAGCCATTAACTAGCTACATCTTCTAAATTATCTTCAAGAAGTAGCTAAGTGTTGATCAAAGAGATGGGGAGCAATACAAGAGGGAATTTCCCACTGTTCAGCCAATCAGAGTCTTGTTGAGGAGATGATAGACATGAAGGCTAAGGCCATCCACCATAATCAGCAAAGTCTCTAAGATTATGAGGTATAAGACCATGAAAGCTAGACCCACAATCTTCGTGACTATCCCACCAAAAATTGTTGGTAAATGCGCACCAATGCCCATGAGGGGATGTGGATTTGGGAGGAACTTGGGTAACAATGCAAGCGACATTACCCCAATGGTCTAGCAACTCCTAAAGATGTACAACTTCAAGTGCAACTTTGCTTGCTTGCACCTAAATTTGCATAAGAACATTAGAAACAATGATGGTTTTAAATTATAATAAAAAATGTCTATCAACAACATTGCGATTAGAAAAAGTAGCATTTCTATCTTTCCAAATATTGTCAAAGAGAATTCTACCCTAAAGGTGTGCCAATTATGAGTATATTTATGAGGAAGGTGGGGTTGATCCCTAAGAAAAACAATGTGCAAAGAAAAAGGGGTGGGCTTGAAAAGCTTGAAGAAATCATGAATCTAGTTCTGGAAGCTTCTTTAGCTCAAGGACAAATCCAAAACAGATTCTTGAGAGACTTAATTTGACTACATAATGAACAATTAGGAGTGAGAATGTCTATGTGAGCAAGACAAGTCCCCATTCAGAGACCTTAGTACAACAAATACTAAGAAAAAAAAGATAGCTTAGGCTCAACAATTGCAGGCAACGTAGCTTCTTGTCTCTTTTGTCATATTCCTCAAGAGGAATGTAACTAACAACAAGAATTAATTTGATCGACATATGCAATTATGGAGACAACCAAGAATAATTTTTAGAGTGCTTGTTTGATTTCAAAAGAGAGTACCGAGAAACCATTTCCAATCCTTCCACTAAGATTTAAAACAATGCATACTCATCTCATGGAGCAATTGTGGAAGTATGGCACGAAGAACCATCCACTAAGTCTCCTAGTCTTAACCAAAAATTCTATATTTTAACTTAAAAATGGGCTAATGAATAAAATTCTTAGTGGTCAAGTGAATAAAATTTGGTAGATTTCTTTCTCTATTTTTGAACAAATTTAAGGCACAAATCCAAGGTATGAGAGCCAACAACATCCCTTGAGAGGCTAAAAGAGGGGACCACCAAATGGAATATTAATTAATAGAAAAACCATTGTAGAAATCATCTTCAACCCAACAAAGCCAAGACTTGATAGCTTCCTATGCTTTCCAAATACTTTTAATTACAAAGGTGCCTTGAATGAGAATTGGTTCCTTCATATGGAGAAGAGTACCAATGTTTAGGCCTTTTCAATTTGAAAGACCTTAAGGAATGCTCGTGCAAATATAATGGAAAAGAAGAATTTTCCAGGTCTCATTGTCAGTGAGCACCCTAATGATTCACTTAGCACACAATGCAATGCCTTGATAACATATAGAAATCAATCCAAGACCCTTAACCTCATGCAAGAGGCAACAAAAATCTTAGGGTGCCAGATTAAAGCCTTGATATATGTTTCTAGAAGACCAAACAAACTCTCTGATTAGCTTCCTCATCTTCAAATAAGAAGCCTTTGACAAGACTAAGAATGAGGAATAGTAAACATGAGTGGTTGCCAATATATCTTGGAACATATCTAAAATTTCCTGGAAAATGAGAGAGGCTTGGTGATCGAATACTAAATCCTCTTAATTTTCACAATCACAACTTGTCATTTACCTCAAAAAGGATTTGCATGAAAGATGAAAGGTATTCCCAATAACTAAAATATTTCCTTGCATGATCAATTAACTTCTGGTGGAAAGAGTAAAACCAAGCTGACTTGGGAAAAAATCCTTATCTATAACAATGAGGTTTTTTTCCATTAAATGTTGGATCTAGAGGCTTGACAAAAAATTTCAAGGCACTAAAGAGCCTAGTTGATATTGTTTTCTTCTTCACAAAGAGAAAGAAAAGAACTATTGGAAAAGTTCCCATTAGAAATCCATTGAGAGGAATTAGCTAGGAAAATCCCCTTCACATGATATTGGGAAACAACTTGAGAAAGGAGGTATCCAAAACCTTCAACAACCAGAACATAAAGAGTTGGAGAAAGAGGACAACCTTATCTAATGAATCAAAAGAGTGCAAAGGAGGGGGATTATTTCTCGAAGATGGTAATTCAAGTAGAATCATATGAAAATAACATTTAGATGGTTTGAATGAATCAAGGGACAAAACCAAGTACCTAAATTATGTCCAAAATGAAGGGTCACTTAGTGCAATCATAGGCCATAGAAAAATAAATTTTGATGAAAATAGATGTTTGTTAAGATTGGAAAGCCATTTCCATACCTTCCCAAACCGTGATGATGTTATCTAGAGTCAATCTAGATTTAATGAATTTAGTCTTTACATCTAACAATAAGTAACAACGTCGAGCACAACTTGATTGATAGTTATTTGGCTATGATCTTGTATGATACATTCAACAAAGTGATTGGTTGTCAATTGTTAATATCCTATAGGTCACCTATCTTAGGTTGGAACATAATATTGCCTTTATTTATGATATTACCTAATGATGCATTTTACATGGCTTTGAGATACACATTATGTAGGTCATTACCAATCATATCCTTGAAGGTCTTGTAAAATTCACAAGGCAAACCATCAAGACTAGGGGCTTTTTCACTAGCCATAGAAAAAACTACCTCTTTGAGGTCACTCTATTAGATAATATGGTCATACAAAAAGCACTAAGAATTCAAAAGCTGATAACCACACCCTCAAGACCTTGTTGCAAAGTATTTGTCTTACAAAGGTGTATTTCTGGACTACATACTTTCACATAATGGAAGACAAAATATTGAAGGATATCAATCAAATCATGAAAGATTTGATGGCCTTCATGAACTCTCTTGATGGTATGAGAGGACTATCAAGCCCACAAGGATTAAAAAAATTCTTGGACACTTTGCCTCCAATTTTAAGCCAATTGAATTTGGTCTTGATTTGGGCACTATGGATAACATAAGTGTTTGTAATTTATTTATACTATCAAAGTTCCAATGTGCTAGCTAAACTTGGGTTGTGGAATCAAATGGCTGAGCTTCCAAGGTAATAGTTGCAAGGCAAATCTCTCAGATTGTGGCCTGATACAAGCTATGACGAAAATGATCCAGTTGGAACCCATAGATGTGAAGAAACTAGGGCATAGAAGTTATGATCTCATTCCACCAATTAATCCATCCAATGCCCTGTGAAGCATGTGTCTCAAGATTCCAAACTTGTTGGATATGCATCCTTGTGGCCTTATGGTTAAGTTGAGATGTGTTAAGGAAGAATTGACTATTCATAGCTTTGGGAATTAAAAATCATCGTTTGATGCAATTTCATATGAGAAAGTAGTCAGATAAGAAAACTTCCAATAATGGCTCGATAGGTAAAGAATAATAGATGGAAAAAGTAAAGAAATATTATGTCAAAATCATGACATGATCAAGCCACTTTAAAACTATCAATCCTAGACTGCAAGTTGGTCCACATATGCCAAGGTGAATGCTCATGATAGAAGCTAGAATTTGAGTCAAGAAGACCCAATCTATTACACATAAAAAACCAAGCCTTAGTTTCACTAGTTATGTAATGCATGAGAAAATCTTTGAATTCATCATGTAGCATCTCAATCATGTTGAAATCCTTGCACAAAACAAAAGTGTAAGCCAACATTAAATTGGTGATCCAATATTAGAGAAAATATTTCTCAACAACATCATTGGGAGCATATTCATTAATCACCCCAAAGAAATTATTTTTCACATTGAAACTAGCCAGCACTAGTCTATTAGTGGGGTCACATCCACAATCAACTAAAAGATGATTCCATTTAGTTGAGAGAAAAGTGACAAATCTACCTTAGTCAAATGCACACTCAATATAGGAAAAAAAAACTTAGAAGGCAAATTGATAAGACATGTAGTAGAAAGAAAAAATTATAACACTTTAACCTCCAAAAGGGAAAGAATATCTAATTCTAAAAATTGAGCATTAAAGATCTCCTTTGACCCACCATAGGTGGGGAAGTGTGTTATGATTGGCCAAATGGAGGTTGAAAGCAACCAAATCAGGTTGAGTTTCGGTAACTATCATCATCCAACATCATTTTGGGGTAAAAGCACAAACCTGTGTCACACTTTTATAAAGGAACCAGACAACACAACTAAAACTGTTTAACTTCGACCGCATAAAAGTAACATTTCTAAATTGAATTTTGAAATGATGTAAACTGATCAAATGTAGAAATATTAATGAAACTTAGTTTTGTTATTTCTTAAATTTTTTTGAAAAAAAATTGATTTTTCTTTTATAAATTCAAAGATAGATTTTTTAATTGCTGAAAAATGCTAAAAATGAGGGGTTCTGGTTGGCATCACCAAAAAAAATGGAAATGGACTTTATTTTATTTTATTTTTTTTTTCCAAATAGAGAACATATATATGCAGTGTTAAAAAAATATTAATTTTGATGTATATTTTTCTCGTTATAATATTTTGAAGTCCAACATAGCTAAATTTGACAGTTTTCATTCGATGTCACCTTTTGACTACAAAATTTATCATTAACCAAACAAAAAAACCCTTTTCAAGAAGATTCTCTCATCTAGTGAAAAATATTTTTTTAATTGTTTTAATATCATTTAATTATTTTTTAAAATTTATAATCAGCCTCTTATTTAACTTTAAAAAAGATACTCGCAATGTTTAATTAATAAAAAAAATTAAAATTAATTAAAATACTCAAAAAATTATATGTCTAGATTCGTGACTTTGAGCTCTACAAAAGGGTATTTTTCGATTTTTGTAAAAAAATATTCTGCTTGAAGAAAAATTGAGCAGAAGTGAAAAGTTTCAAAAATGCAGAGTTTTTCACCTTTTTTGTGCCACATCAAATGACACATAGGCTAGTCCAGCCGGATTGAGTCTGATCGAACTCAGTCTGGCCGGACTAACCTTAGTTCTAACAATAAAAATTAATTAATTTTTTTTTAATGAAAGCATTTGAACTAAGGGATTCTAGTTGAACTTAGTTCGACCAGACTTTTGTTGTCATTTTGGAGTCATGTAGGCACCACGTGGCACCATGCGGTCAAGGGTTAGTCCCGTTGGACTCAGTCTAGTCAGACTACCCTCAATTGGCCCAAAGTGGGACACAACTCCATGCTTTTTCCCTATGTCTATACACTCTTAAACATGTGTGTAGGAGGAAAAGTTAGGCATAACATAGCATTCATATTCCCACATCAATGAAGTTACAAAACTAAGCATAAATAAGGAAAATAATGAAAGCAAATGCAAACCATCCTTCATACACTCAAAATAATCCCCTCTATTATCCTTCATGATTCTCTAATCAAATGCTATTGTGGTTCTCAATCCTATTTGCAAGTGTATTGAAATCAAGGCGAGAAGATTCAAAGTTAAATTGACATCATATAGTTACTTAAAATCGGGATATCCAAATCATTGAGAAAAGAGCTCAATTCATAGAGAAAAAAGTCTCCAAAATGATGCAAGAAATTGAAAGAGGAAAATTAATTCAAAATTGACAAATGATTGAATGACATGATTCTAAAAAATTACTATAAGGCATGATAAATTTGTGCTTCTCAATTTATGACAAATTGGAGAGGAGATTATGCTAATTGATTATGACAAAATGGAACAATTACAACTCATAAAATTATGACAAATTAAGCACAAAAGTAGCCTCATAATTGAGCAAAAGATGGAGACAAATTAGTCAAGAAAAAGGTGGAGGAAATTAGGATAGAAAAAGGGTGGCAATAAATAATTTTTGTGAGATTTTGCCAAGATCAAGAGGCAATGGAAAGCACAAATAAGAGAGAACAAAATAGATGATAGAAATAAACTGTATTCTATCAAGATGAAAATAATGATCAACTGGATCATCAAGCGTTTAATGATTGCTCGTATAAATAATGTAGATGAGCCTACTTATATAGGCAAGGCCATATGGATATGTGAGCACACAAACATGACATGTGGCTCAATAAGAAACAAGGGTAGGTAGGAAATAGGTGTGGGTAGGTAGGATAAACAATATAATATTCCACATGAGGTGGAATGTAACAACAAGATAAGATCAACACCATAAAAGGTGGAAATTCTCCTACACAAGCTATCCCAATGTGGCACAAACACCCAAGTGTCTCATACCCAAACTACTATGAAATGCATGTACCTAAGTAAACTTAAGTAAAGTGTAATAATATCCATGATGAATAATTATTTACACCAACACCCCCCCTTAAGTGCAACTTAGGGGAATGCACTTAAGTCTACAATGCAACTAAGCAATGCAAGATGGGTCCCAGCTATGAGGCCATGATAGGTACCTATGTACAATATGCAAATGCAATCTCCCATAAATGGAGAAAGAGAGAAAAACCTTATGGGAAAAAACCATCCCCCAAAAGAGAGATAATGAAAGCACACAATGCTCTCAATGAGGAATGAGAAGAACAAAAAATATGTCCCCCCCATAAGAGAGAAGAGGAGACCATGAAGCCCCCCCTCAATGTTGAATCTCCTGCAAACATGGTCCAATGATGATGACCAAAGTACCTCCCCATAAGGAAGAAAGAGAGCCAATGCTTCATCAATAATGTCAAAGTGTGACAAAACTAGGTACCAAGTCGATGACGATGAATCACTCGCTGCAACAAAATCAAGATCAGGCATGGAGACAACCTGTTGTGAGAATCATCTAGATACTCAGAAATAGCAGAAATACTGGTACAATCCAAGTTTCACAGGAGCCATGCACAAATGTGTACAATCTAAGTCTCAACTGGAGCCATGCACCAAGTCTCACAAGATATTCCTAATCTACGTGTACAAGAGGATTACATCAAATAGTCAACAATAACAAGATACAAAGAGGTGTGGCACTTTATGATAGTGCGAGTACAACATTGTTCAAGAAAGAGAATACATCATGATAAAATATTCAAATGTGGAAACATGAAAATGATGCCACCAACAAAGAAGCCATGTAGAATACTACAGATGAAGATGCCTTCGAATGGAATTTCACCAAGAGATATAAATGAACAACTGACCCCTCATAAAAATATCATGTTGGCACTAGCAAATAATGGAAAAGTGGACTTCTGATTTCAATTTACAAATTCTCAAAATGGATCTAAGAGACTTCAACAAATATTGCTCGTGATCTAAATTGAGATCCAAGCAAAATACAAGTACCAAATATAACAAAAATGGCCAAATACTGAAAGTATGATTTCTACTTAAAATTACTGCAAACAAATGGCAGATTATGAAAGTAGATGAAAAAATATGCACTTTCAAAAAAAATGGCACCTGAAAAGGAGTCCATATGAGCCCAAATGAAGCCTCCAAAGTTGTAAAAATCAGGATTTCACGATTTCTGAAAAAACCTGTATCTAAAAATCAGAAAACTCCTACACCACTGTATAGATCACAAAATTCTACCCTAAAACAAAAAAAAAATGCTCGAAAAAAGGAGTCAGGATGAGTGAGATATCGCTATTTGAAAATTGCCTACAAAATTATAATTTCTGGAAAATTTCCGCCACAACTTCAAACTTCAAATGCCTCTAGATTTGGCCTCCGAAGTCTGATTTGGATGAAACAAAAGGCAAAACTAAATTTCTTGGACCTCCCCAATCCAATGGTGACCTTAGATTTGACCCATCAAGCTTCAATAATAACCTGCAATAGAAAGCTCCAAAATGCAAACCCCAAATAGCATCAAATTTCTCTCAATTGGCAAACCAATGACACTCTAATGGCTCTGATACCATGTGAGATTTTGCCAAGATCAAGAGGCAATGGAAAGAACAAATAAGAGAGAACAAAATAGATGATAGAAATAAACTGTATTCTATCAAGATGAAAATAATGATCAACTGGATCATCAAGCGCTCAATGATTGCCTGTATAAATAATGTAGATGAGCCTGCATATATAGGCAAGGCCATATGAATATGTGAGCACAAAAACATGACATGTGGCTCAATAAGAAACAAGGGTAGGTAGGAGAAACAATATAATCAACATCATAAAAGGTGGAAATTCTCCTACACACGCTATCCCAATGTGGCACAAACACCCAAGCGTCTCATACCCAAACTACTATGAAATGCATGTACCTAAGTAAACTTAGATAAAGTGTAATAATATCCATGATGAATAATTATTTACACCAACAATTTTTTATTTATTAATTGTCCCACAAAAAGGACAATTAGCTAATCAAATTAAAAATTCAATTGTGACACAAGACATAGGATACATGAAATAAATTCATTTAACCTAAAGAGATGTGAAAAGGATTAAATTATTAAGGAATCACAAAACCCTAAGAGAGATTGAAGAAATGAATTAGGTCATATGTAACTATATCATGATGCAATTAATATGGTAAATGAATGATGATGATCGTGATCAAGGAGATAATTGACGAGGACTTGACATTGATTGATAGAGATAGATGACAAATCAATCGAAAGTAACCAATGATCGATAAGGGATTGATGACAAATCGATCAAGGTTGACAAGGATTGATGATTGATTTAGACTGATGACATATCGATCAAAATTGAAAAAGGTTGTTTTGATAAGGATTGATTAATATTAACAAAGATCAATGACTGAATGATGATTGGCAATTGGAAATCATGCAAATTGATCCAAATTGACTGAGAATTGATTGAAAGATGATTGATACTGCAAATGACAAAGATTTAGGACAAAACCCTAATTGTTGATGTGCAATTAAAATAAGAGGTTGATCAAGATCACCGATTGAGAATCAAAATTGATATTAAAAGGACCTAATTACTCAAAATCAAGGACATGGAATCGAATGGGAAAAGAATGTAGAAGAATAACGCATTGTTAATAGATGATAAAGATCAAATGCGAGACATAGAGGGAAGTGTTAGTAACTGTGAAAACTTTAAAATTAGGTAACACAGACATGTTAAAGTATGACACCACAAGTGTTAACCATTTTTAGATGCCTACAATGTGAAATTGAATCTCCTTTCCTTATGTGTTTGGGGGCATGTTTGGAAGACCTAGAGTTCTTGGCTTTATAGCTAACCATTATAAACCGGCTTTCCGCCTCCTTTGCAGGAGGTGGTGGCGTAACAAAGCATTAGGGGTTTATGATGCTAAGAAGCCAATAAATAATCTTTAATATTGTGGTCATAGGCATGGAAATTATAGTAAGTGTTTTGGAGAGTAATATTTTAGATTCACTAGGAGTAGCAGGTGTAGCCAATTTAGATATCTACTACCTCCTTGAGATCTTTGGATGGGCCAACCTCAACATAGAATCTATAATGAGGGAAAACAAAACAAAAGAGATTGGGCTCTACATAAACAATAAAGCTCACTAAGAGGTAATCTAGGTAAGAAGGTTATAAAAAGGCAAAGGTGATTGTTAGAAATTAGGATCTTAGGATACTAATCATTATAAACAAGATCATAAAGTAAATGAAATAAGAAACATGCATGCATAAATGTACACATTACAAAATATATACATCATGGGGAAAACCCTTTCGAGTAAAAAAACCCCATAAAGCATCATTTTATTAAAACACTTACAAATATAGTCTATCATAAAATAGACTTGAACCCAGGGACACTCCTCCAATGCTTCCACATGGCTAATGATACCTCTTGTGCATAGTGATACAACTCACCACAAAGCTCCAAATTCACGCACCTCTCAAATGAGAGAGAACTTCCTCAAATATAGGAGGAAGGGTGACTTCACTAGTCACACCTTTTCAATAACCCCCACTCATAAATAATTAATAATCTAATAGTTATTAGATTATAATTATTTTAGATGGGATATGCTTATAAAGCATATAATATATAAGGTTTTATAACCTTATATTAGAATATTATAGGGATGTGATCCCTAATAACATTATGTTCTAACAGTGATCCTGGGAATTCAACCCAAACTAGGGAATATAAACTTTTTTGTTAGTGACTAAAAATTCATAAATCCAAGGTTTTAACATAAGGGAGGAATGAAAAAGCCATGGGTTCCTCAGTTGATTCAAACAATGTGGGCTTAATTTTCTTCAGCAAAATAAAAAGAGAAAAAAACCCTTAGTGAGGTTTATATAAAAGCAAGATGAATCCAATGTGGGGTTGAGGATTTATTAACACATTCACTAAGAATTCTTTAAGGAGTTATTTTACACACAAAATATCTAAAAAGGGTGAGATTGCCAATCTATTTATAGGATTCATCAAACTCTAGAATTAGAAGATCAATATCTTAAGGTAGGTTAGGTTACTTAACTCATGTAACACCTTCAAGAAGAGTTTCTTGGGTCATTTGAGTGGGGGAGCCATGAGATGTAATCATCAAGCATTCCATTATAGCATAAGTAGCTATAGAGGAATGGAAAGCTAAGGTCGTATAAAGGGGTAGAAAAAGGCCCTCAAGCCTAGCAAATAAATAGGGACCACAATAAATGTGAGAAAATGCTAGAAGGATCTTGTAGAAAATTGTAGTCCAACATACAAACTTTAAATCCAAGAAACCATAGCAAAGTGATATCTCGTCAGAAAAAATTCATGTGATGATCTAGCATAATTGAAATATAAATATACATACATATGTGTGTGTATTTTGTTTTTAATGTTTGATGCATAATCATCATAAAAAAATTGTTTAATTGGTAGAGTTGACCATAAAATTTAGGTCTTGAGGCATTCAGATAGAGATGTACATTAGATTCATCTTTTTTATTAATTTCTCTTAAAAAAACCCTGCAAACAAAAATTAATTATTCTAAATTAGTTTCAAAATTAGTGTATTTTTTTTTTAATTATTTTTTTCAAACATAATTTGATTCATGTATATTTGAGTGGTCTATTAAAATTTATGTAATAGTCTTTTACTATTTAAAAAACAAGGATAAAATTATAGCCAATCAATCATCTAGAAAAAAAAAATTGTTTTCTAATTTAAGATGCATGACTTGATATAGCTTGATGCTCCTTAGACTCGAATATGCTCTTGTAGAAGAATAATTTCTCTTGAATTGGAATGATAGCATAATGATGAGATAAAAATGAGACATGATGAAATAAATTAGGAGGGATGCCTTATATAGGGATCTCAAAGTAAAATCACCTTTAGGCCGACTTAGAAATGCTATTTTTTTGCATCAAGACAGTTTTAAAAATGGTAAGACCGACCCTATAACCTCCCAAAATTTAACCAAAAAGTGTCAAACAATGGACCAAATCTGTCTTGATAAAATAGACCTAAAATTTTAGGCTCATTAGATTATAGGATCTAATTCCCAAAAATGTAAGTTTCATGAAGAATAATGATATTTAAGTGACAAAAGCGTTTTTGATTATGAGAAAACCAGGTTTTGAAGGGACCCTGAAACCCTTTACATCAGATTACAAAAGATAGATCAAATAAAGTCCATTCATAACAAAATTACAGCAAAAACAACCGCACAAGACTGAGAGACAGCAGAAGACAAACAAAAGACCGTTCTTCCCACAAAAACAACAAAAGGCCAGCAAATATCATCATAGAACCAACAATAGAAAAATATTAAACCATATTTTTAAGGTTCTCCTCAACATCAGTGCTAAGCTGGTGCATCTTCTTGGCATCCAGAATGTCCTAAGGCATTTCAATGGCTTTCTTCTTCATATTGGCTCAAGTGCGATTTCTTGGAGGACCCAAATCATCAGCACCAACAACCATCTCCTTATCCATGTCCACAACAGACATATCCATGTGAGATTTCTCCAACTTGCTGACCATGGTAGACATAGTATCTGCATAAGCCTTCACAATATTCTGACTAGTTTCCATAATTTTCCGGAGGGTAGCCTCACATTTCGCAATTTTGGTCTCCATATCCATAATTTTTTTATTAGATATTTCCTTAACATGTTGAGTAGCTTCCATATTCTTGGCCAAAAAATCTATCATCGCATGTTTCTCACTTTCAGTCCACAAGACACATGTCAAAGTACCCTCAACCATCTCTTTACCAGCATCGACAGGGTGAGCACTCACAGCAACATGCGGAAAATCTTTAGCATTAGCATGCATAACTTCCATCTTGGAAGATAAAGACTGCTGCTTAAGGTCGATGTTTTTGATTTCATAGAGCACGTACCTGAAAAGATGGAAAACCTCCAATGAGCTTTTTTTGGCAACATTGAGCACATCAAAAGATGTCTCTTGTTTAGGATGACAATCCTATGGGGAAAATTTTGTCGAATCCTGAGAATTTTGTTCCAATCCATGAGAGGAAGAAGACACCTTGACATTTTGAGTTTGGTCCAGGGAATCCATCAGAGCTATTAGAAACCTTCAAAGTGGCTTTTCAAGATTTACCCTTAGGGCGATTACTCGAATCTTCACCACAAGCACCAAGGGAACCCTTACTCACACCTGCAGCGACCATCTTTGCCCCAGTTTTGGCCTTTTTGCTAGAATGAGGGGCATAATCCCCATCACTACTATCAGTTTCCCATCCTTCCGACTCTGAATCCTCACTATCATCAATATCTTTAGCAATAACAAGGGATGGCTTACTGGGGTTTTTAGAAGCCCTACCTTTCAAATGCTCAAATATCAGAGCAATTAAACCTCGGTGTAAAATAGGATTAACATGGGGGTGTAGCATAAAAGGATGTAGAACAAGAGAAAAGAAATAGAGGACATCAAGCGGGTTGCAGAAACTATAGATCAGTTGGAGCTAGAAGCGGCGGAGATGCTTCAAAATTTGACCTAAGCACGGGCTTCTCTTGGTCATTTTTGGTTTTTAGTCTATTATGATCTTTAACTTGCTGGCGTTTTGTACATCGGCTGTCTTTTTTTTAGCTGTTGTCTTTTGTTTAGTTGTCCATTAATGCTTATCTTTTCATCTTCCTTATGTACTGGGTTTCAGGGACCAATCAAAACCTATTTTCCCTTAATCAAAAACATGGGGGTGCAGCATCATAAAATTGAAACCCTTGTAATTTTCAACTATATTAGGGTCCTCATGCATGCAAATCGAATCCCTAAACCTGATTGGAGACCGGAGACTTGCTCGGCCCCCTGAAAAATTGCATCTTTCTTTCCCTTGGCACTGCCCAAATTGCATCCTTTCCTGAAAAAAAGAGTAGGACAGGGGCATGGTGCCCCTCTCCCTGCCATATTTTGGGGTAGGACCCTTTCCAATTTTGAATTGGAGGTTGTGCATTGAGCTGAAAAATTCCCCCGATGTCGGCCTGTGATAGAAAATCAGTTCATTTGACGAGTATATAAGTTGCATTCACTTTCCCATTTTTGGCATAATTATAAGAAGATAGAGGAAAGAATTTTCATAGGCGATAATTTCATGAGATCACGCATTCAAGAATTAAAGCATCTGTTTCAAGCATTGAGCATCTCAAGTCTCCTTTCAAGGCTAGGTGTTGCATTCAAGTCAAGGATTCAACCATTGAAGAGGAGATTCACTCCACCATTCAACTTCATATAAGCAATTCTATCAACATTTGTATCACAACCTCCCTTGAGGTAATTTACATTTCAATATTTCATTTATATTTACTTACAAGTACTTTCTTTTATCGTTTGGTTAATTCCAAAACTGGGGTTTGACCTGAAGGCAAACCCCCAATCCCAACCACTTTTCCTCTCTTTTCTATGTGTAGGTTGTAGGTGTGGGGCTATACTTTCGGATTTGGACTCCATTTGTAGAGGTGGAAAAACCCTTTTCCTTTCATGGATTTTTTTGGAGAATCGTGTACACTTTCGCCATGGTCCAGGCAACTTTTTCTCAAATTTGCAAGGTAGCTTCGTCTCGACATATTATTGCCAAGTCTAGGTGCACAACTTCATCCTACGCTTCTATCTCAAGTTATAAGTAGATATTTGTCGCTTTTTCACTTGTTCAAAAGTACACAATTCAATAAATTAAAATCTCATTCAAGAAGAGGGGATTAACTTATCATTCTTATATTACTCAGAATTCAATCTCCTTCTCTGGAGGTTGAATCTAGTGCATTTTACCCCCTCTTCTAATGTAATGCACGATAATTGTTTGAAGTGAAATCCAAAGTGGAACTTTCATCTCTCATCGGAGGGAAGAAAAACTTTCCTCTAGATCTCTCATTCGCTCATGTTTCCCAACATTATAGGGGGTTTTCCTTAAAATTGGCGATACTAGTATTCAACGAAGACAACAAATAAAATGGGAACGACATTTTCTCATTATGACGGAAATGGTTAAGGAACACAAAATGATACCTGTAGATTTTAGTGAACCTATTGTCTAGAGTGAAGAACTCTATAATCACCTTCAGAATCCCCTGCCATATGGCTTTAATCTGCTTCGGCTCAAAGTGGGTCTTATTGGCTTTCACCAAGTGTTCGCGTTCCTTCTCTTTCTTGGGGAATCTCTTCACAACAACATCAGAGATTTTTCTATCTCTGTAAAATTGAATTCCCTCCGTTGACATTCCCATCACTTCAGCAATAAGCTCTTTGTTAATCTCAGTCACCCTTCCAAAAAGATGCACCTTACCATCCTTCCATCCCTTCACAAATTGTCTTGTAACACTCTAGTTATGCCCATGCAACTTCTCCAGAAAAGTCACCACTCCCCCCTTCTGCAATCTATGCCAAATGGTAGGATTCTTCTTCCAATTAGCATAGTTAGGAGGTTCCACCTCGTGCCGCTGATCCCCCATAGTATTGAAACTCAACTCAGAGATAGCCAACTTTTGAAGAATGGGATTTGTAGCAAAAAAACCAGCAACGACTTCAAAATCAAATAACGCCCAGAAAACATGCGAAGTCTGGCAATAATGATATCAACTTAAGACAACCAACCCAGATGCTTGCCAGAAAATGATAACAAAATTAATAACTTTCATCATCGAAAATGTTAGGGAGCTCCTCATTTATTCCATGTGTTCGATCTTGCATAAGGAGTGACCGAACCTCAAAATCCCAAGTGTCTTCATTAAACCACACCTTCCTGGTGTTAATTCTAACCCCTATGTTAGCAAAATAGTCTGCTACACAATTACCTTCTCTACAACTATGATAAATATAAGACTCCTCAAAAGTATTGATTATATTCTTAGAGGCATTAATAATATTTTGAATCATCCATGAAGGTGAACTTTTCTCCTTAAGACATTGAATAATACTATTCGAATCTCCCTCAATCCACACCTTCCTACATCGAAGTTGCTTAGCAATTTGCAAAGTTTGGAAGGCGTCCATGGCTTCAACAAGTTGGTTGGTCTGTGTACCCATGGGGAGTGCCACCACTGCAATACACCTACCATTATCATCCCTTATCACTCCCCCACACCCAACCATCCCAGGATTGCCCTTAGCTACCCCATTAAGTGACAAAAGTGTTATTATTTTTGAATTTTTGAAATAGGGTAGGACTGAATAGTTAATTAAAAGGATAAATGCCACATCTTAAAATAAGGGCCCAAATAGTAAAGTGTTGATGTAATAAAGTGAAATAGGAATTGTAATATTAAATTTAATATTAATTTTTTTTCTAAATGTCTAACACAGAGGAATAGGAAATACTAAAATGAGTGCTAGGAGAGCATAAAATTGTACACCCTAATTAAAGGTGTACAATTTACGATGCTATAATCATGTCATAGTTTTTTCACCATAATTTTCTAAGCATTCTCATTTTCTTAAATCCACACTATACCATCATAAAAAAAAATCATCACATTTTCTCTCTACTATCATTCATAATTATTTTTGTAATTATTTAAATGGTTTTTGAATTAACATTTGAACCCTTCCTATTTTTCTTGAGAAAAGTTTCACCTTAATGTCATTCCTTTTCCAAAATGATCCCATTACATACCTTGTCATGTCTATCTCTATGAACTATGTAAGAGATCTTTTTGTGTGTTTATTTTTAGTTTTTTGCAATTGTTGTGATATTTTTTGATAAATTTAACAAAATAATTCCATGTGAAGTTGCAAACTATAGTTAAAACCAAGTGTACCTCCATGTTTTGATAATATAAATTCAATGACTATTTGAATTTCAAGAGACTTAAACAAAATCATTGCACTTGATAAAAGTGTTAATTAGGATATGAATATTGTGCATTTTCCTTTAAAAAAATTCCTATCAAGTTGGAACACATCAAAAACTGCATACCCTTTCCATTTCTTGCTATGTTTTGTGCTCACTTTGGTGCACAATTCCTCAATAGATTTTTAGGGTCATTTTATATCTTACAATAGCCCCTTTCCCTCTCATGTTGTGAAGGCCTTATCTCTTATGTTTTCTTTTTGTCAAGCTAATGATATAATCATCTTAATATCATTTTATTCTTGTATTTCATTCTTTGTAGAGTAGACTATTTGTGTACATTAGTTCTACCTAGATAAATGTTTATATGACACACTAGCATCCCATGATAGTTCTCATTTGTTGACCATTTCCAAGTACTTCACCACTTTTCTCCTTCCTAGATTATAAACTATTTGGGATGAATCTGAATTGTTTGTTAGTTTCTTCCTCTTGCCTCAGGTTTCCCATTTTTTAATATAATATTTTTACTTTTACACACTTTTTTCTCATATTGACTTTCTTGCACTCTCTAACTCTCTCATAGATCTCTCAAGATTTGGTTCCTCTTTTTGAGTATATCATGTTATTTCTACAACATTAATGTCTCATTAGTTTCCTTAATCCTTCACAAATAATATTGTTCTTTTATTTTCATTGTTATTGTCTTGTCTTTTTTCTATTATTAAAATTATTTCATGTTGTTGAGCCCATAAGAACTTTGGGATGATTACATATTTGTTATATCTATGTCATTTAGTTTATACTTCGTGCACATTCATTCCTTTGATCATTACCAAATACAATTAGGATAGGAGTACTCATATATTATTTTCCAATATCTCTATCTTGGTTGTTTATGGAGGTAGAGATACCAAAGCAAGGGTTTAACTTGAAGGTAAGCTCCCAACTAACCCCAAATATTTGTTTTCTCCTTATGCCTACAAGTATTTTAATAACACTCAACCATATGAATATTTGCAAGTGTTTTCTTATTTGTCAATTCATAATTTTTAATCCTTAAATAATGTAATATTTTTTATTTAATACGCTTCTTTATTTTTTTATTATCTAGAATTTGCTAGTATGATCATGTCTTTGATTTACAAATTAGGTGAATAACCAAACTAGATTTATGTATTTTCAATAAACTCTTTGATATTCTATTTGTATGAATGTCAATGCTTATGAGGATGTTCACATGATACAATAGCATCCTGGGCAATAGCATCCTGGGCAATGGCCTTTTCTATCTAGAATTAGGTTCTTCACTTTGTCCTCTTTTTTCTTCCATGAGCTTCTTTTATGAATTATTTTTTTTAGCTCTTCATAAATGATACTTTATTATTTTCCTCTATGCTTTAATTAATTAAATATTGTATTTAAGGTATTTTTTGCTATTGTATATTTATTTTATTTAATAATGATATATTAGCTCAATCTTATAAAGTAACAAAAAATATTTATCTAGACGTCTTTAACTAAATTACAATATTTCCTCTTTTACATAGTCTTGCCTTGAAGATCATTGGTAGAGACCAAAGAAAAACATTGACACACAAAAAAAATTGTGAATCAAGAATTATCCACAATTTGTATTTGTATTAAAAAAAATTTATGTTTGTTCTACTTAGCTCTACATTAGTTAAGCTTCACCACATGTGTCTATTTATTGTCATATTTTTTGTTTCCATGGGGTGTGGTTGGCATGGAGTGCAAATTTTGTTGTTTCCATGATACAAATTGTGGTTTATTTGAAGAGAAATATGGGGCTTTCCATTGTAAGAGTTTAAAAGTTAGTTGCCATTTTTATACAATTTTCCTTTCACATCATTTTGTTATGCTCTTTTCATTTGTAATACTTAAAATTGTCAAACCTCGAAAATTATCCGCATAGACACTCTTGCTCCCTATTTCGACTTACGCTTAACTCATTTTTATAATCTTTTTAGTTCAAATACTTTGATATAACACTAATTTATGTGTACCTTGTTTATTGATTATTTCTACAACAATATAACATCTATTATCTTAACAATATAACATTTATTTATTATCTTAATTATGATTATTGAGAGGGTATTTAATAATTATTATTTAAGTGGGCATGCTTCAAAAGTCAGCAATGGAAATTGAAGTTCAAAGACACAATTAAAATGTGTCTGCTCTGTTCAGTCATCCACCCTGTCGATCATCTTTAAAACTACCACCTTTTTATAGAAGACGACAACAAAAAATAAAATTCTAAGTACGTAGATGTTGCATGTGTTGCATGTTTCACCTGTAATCATTACTTACGTTCACATAACGTTAAACTAAATCTAACAAGCGAGAGAGGAAATCTGAGAATTCATAGCGTGCAATTAAAAAATGATTTCAACCATACGAATGACATGGAAAGAATCTCAACTTAAAGTTGAGTGAATGAAATATTGTTAGACATCATTTTGTATAGTTGTAAGTAGGCATGTGGCTTTAGAGAGTTATTTAGTGTACCGAGCTATGCAATTTTGGTTTACATGGTGTTTTTATGATGTTATTAATTCTATGATAATAAGTGTCCTGAAAAATATGATATTAATTTATTCTTTAGTAGTAAAATTATGTAAAAGGTGTAAAATATAACATTTCTTTAAAGAGATTAGAAACTTTAAGATTTAGGATTACTAAGGAATTATGCATGTAATTTCAAATAGATAGAAACAAAGAAAGAAATAGTACTATCTATTAGAAAATTGATAAAAGTAAATTTACTTAAAAGATTTGACATGTCAATGATGAGAGAAATAATGAATTTATAATCTTTTTGAAAAATTCATAAGTTAAATGTGTGCAAAGTTTAGATCACACTTAGTGATCCATTGTTAGGAAGAGAAGAATGTGGAATTGGAGTGTGGAAGTAGCTTTAAAAAGAGAGAGGGAGAGGAGATGGGATGAGAGAAAAATTTGAAAATCTAATAAAAAAATTAAAAAAAAGATTTAAAAAATAGACAAAAGAACAAAACAATAAACTTGTATATATATATATATGTATATATATATATATATATATATATATGCAAGAGCATCCCCGGTTCTAGGCAATCTTGCATCAACCAAAAATATTTCCTTTCTGTTTAGCAGTTTCAGCATTTCATTCTGCATTTTCTGGCTTTGGCTCACCAGTTCTTGAGAAGTTAGATTTTGCTTGAGGACTTGATCATCTACCTTATTCCCAAACCATGGAGCATTTGGATCATTTATCGGCAAGTTATCGCTATCGGTTTCCGAGACAATTTTCTGGTACCGGTTGCCTGGACCTATTTGCATTAGTGATCTATCAGATCTCTTTTGTAGCTTGTGGATCCCTAAGAATTGATTCTGATGTTCCTTGGTGTGTGGTCGACCTTCCCTTTGATCTACACTTCATCCTTTGGATTTTCCAGAGGAATTTCTTTGGCGAAGGCCAACCTTGTTGTTTTTACACAGTAGGTCTTGTTCTTCAGCATTTGATCCTTTTTTAGGCCGACTGGACCCCCTTGGATCATATAAATCATTGTAATTGAGAATTAGAATGTAGATCAAAGAAAATATAGAACATAGAAGGTAGATCTAAAGATTTGAGATCTCGGTTGTGACCTGTTCTGTAATTGAGCATGTTTTATTAGGCTAGTGAATCAGTTTCTGTAACCCAGATGTTACCGATTGATTGTAATCAGTTCCCATGATTTAATTCATTCATTTTTGCATTGCCTCCATCATTTCCTTGTGTTTTTGTTGTGTTTACTCTTGTTGACCGGTCTAGATTGATCTCTTTGAGGTCCCTCCTAGCTAGTGACTGCACCAAGTGGTATTAGAGTGAGCTTTCATTTCGAAGATTGCATTGTTTGGGGAATTTTGTTGTAGGGTGGCAGACTAAGGATCCAAACTCTTGTTGTGGAGGATTGGTGTGAAGATGGCACGAAGAGGAAACAGGAATGGTGGAGTGCGTGGGAATGCAAACCCAGTTGTGAGGGAAATGTTGGAAGGAATTGCACCCTGATTGGAAGCCATTGAGATAGCCCTAAGAGGTCAACATATTGAAGATGTGAGTGAAGATGGAGGACAAGAAGCCCCGAAAAAACAAGTAAATCCATCGATAATTGATCCGGATGAAGAAAGGTTATTGAGGGTTTTGAGTAGGGCAAATACTAAACCTCATTTTACCCCACTGGAATATGATGGAAAGTTGGATTGAGATGAATTGATGGATTGGATCTTGGAGACAGAGAAATATTTTTATTTTGAGAACACTGTAGAGGAAAGGAAGGTGAAGTATGCATGTTCCCGGTTGAAAGGTCATGCATCTCTTTGGTGGGAGAATTTGCACGTTGATAGATAGAGAAGAGGTAAAGATAAGATGAAAACATGGGATCGGATGGTTGCTAAGTTAAAATTAAAATTTATGCCAGTTGATTATCAAGTGAATATATTCTGGAAGTTGTAAAATTTGAAGCAGAAGGAATCTAGTTTGAAGGAGTAAACTGCGGCATTTTACAAGTTGAATATCAGATCTAGGCATGTTGATGATGAGGTTGAACAAGTTGCAAGATATTTGAATGGATTGTGGATGTCTATACAAAATGAACTCAATTTTATCAAATTGCAAAGTGTTGAAGAAGCTTATCAATATGCCCTGAAAGCAGAAGAGAAGCTAAACAAAAGACATGAGCAGAGACAGAGAGGTAGAGGTGGAAGGTTTTACAAAGGAACATTTCAAGGAAGAAGAGGATATATTGGAGGAAGAGGAACCTGTATGGATCAGAACAAGGACAAGGAATTAAGAAAAGAAGGTAATACATATCAGAAGGATGATAGAAATTTCTACCGGAGAAGAGAACCTAATGGTTACCAGAATGAGAATTTTGGAAAAGATGGCAGAAGACAAGACAAGAGAGTGTTCAAAGGAACTTGTTCTAAGTGTGGAGGAGAAGGACATTGTTCTTTCGAGTGTAAGAAGGAAGAGAATGTTGGGAGAACAGTAGTGGTGGAAAAAGCCCCACCAGATCAACTAATAAACCAGAAGATGAAGAATTGTTGATGATGAGGAGAACTTTGTGTCATAATGGAGAAGATGAGGAGCCCTTGCAGAGGAGAAATTTGTTCAAGACTAGATGTAAGGTATTCAGTAAGTGTTGTAAAGTTGTTATTGATAGTGGTAGTTTAGATAATCTTGTTTTCGAAGAGATGGTGAATAAGTTGAATTTGGAAAGATTGAAACATCTTAAGCCTTATCAGATAGCATGGATTTGAGATGATCATAAGTTGTTAGTAAGTGAGCAATGTTTGGTGAAATTGAAAATTGGGAATTATCATGATGAAGTCTTGTGTGATATTATGCCTATGGATATTTGTCACATTTTTTTTGGGTAGACCTTGGTAGTTTGATAGATAGGCAATACATGACGGGAGAAAGAATACATACACTATTGTGGCCAATGGGATGAAGCAAACCTTGTTGTCCTTGGAGGAGCCTTTCAAGAGTGAAGTTTGTATGAATGCTAGAATCTGTTTGGTGGATGGAAGAAAATTATTTGATGGCATGAGACATGAGAATTTGTGTTTTTCCTTCTTTCTTAAGAAGACTGAGAATCTAGAGCATGAAGAAGAACAACCGAAAGAGATAAAGCAATTACTATCAAAGTATGAAGACAACATTTCAGATAATGTGCCTGATGGATTACCACCTATGAGAAGTATCAGTCATTGCATGGACCTAGTTCCCGAAGCTAGTTTTCCTAGCAAACTTGCACACCGGATGACGTCGGTAGAGAATGAAGAGTTGAATAGACAAGTGCAGGAATTGTTGAAGAAATGTTTGATCAGAGAAAGTTTGAGTCCTTGTGCAGTACCAACAGTATTTGCACCTAGTAAGACGAATGGAGAATGAGGGATGTGTACTGATTCTAGAGCAATAAACAAGATCATAGTGAAATAGTGGTTTCCTTTGCCTAGGATGGATGCTATAATGGACTATTTGAGTGGAGCCAAATACTTCACAAAGATAGAATTGAAGAGTGGATATCATTAGATTAGGATTAGAGAAGGAGATGAGTGGAAGACAACGTTCAAGACAAATGAAGGACTGTATGAATGGTTGGTGATACCTTTTGGGTTAACTAATTTGCACTGGGTACTTTCATGAGGCTGATGAATGAGGTATTGAAGAAATTCTTAGGTAATTTTGTTATTATATATTTGGATGACATTTTGATTTTTAGTAAGACAAAAGAGGAGCATTTGTTGCATTTAAGACAAGTTTTGTAGAGGTTGAGAGAAGAAAAGTTGCTGATAAACCTTAAGAAGTGAACTTTCATGAAGGAAGAGTTATTCTATTTGGGATTTGTGATGTCTGAGGATGGTTTGAAGATGGACCCTAAGAAAGTAAAAGCAATTGTTGAATGTCGTACACCGAAAAGCATTGGAGAGGTAAGATCATTTCATGGATTAGCTAGTTTCTACCAGAAGTTTATCAGAAATTTCAGTTCAGTTTGTAAGCCTATGACTGAGACAATGAGAGGAGATAGGAAGGAGTTCAAGTGGACCACCAGAGAAAACAAAAGTTTTGAGCTGTTGAAGCAGAAAGTGACCGAGCAGCTTGTGTTAGCTTTACCAGATTTCAACAAAGTATTTCAAGTGGATTGTGATGCAAGTGCAATAGGAGAAGTCTTGAGTCAGGAAGGGAGAGAAATATCTTATTTCAATGAGAAATTGAATGATGCCCTGAGAAGATATTCGGTGTATTATCAGGAATTTTACGCCATAGTTCAAGCCTTGAAGAGGTGGAGACATTACTTGTTGCCTAAGGAGATTGTGTTGTATACGGATTATCAAGCGTTGCAGTATTCGAATAGTCAGAGTAAGTTGAATCAAAGACTTATGAGATAGGTAGAATTTTTGCAGAGTTACACCTTTGTGTTGAAGCATAGAAGTGGGAAATATAACAGTTCCTAATGTATTGAGTAGAAGAAGGAATTTGCTAACAGAGAAGAGAGTGATAGTATTAGTGTAGTGTCATAAAATTGTGACTCTTGTAATTTTTTACCACATTAGGGTCTTCACGCATGTGAATTGAATCCCTAAGCCTTATCGGAGACCAGAGACTTGCTCGATGCCTGAGAACTACATATTTCTTTCCCTCCACGCTACGTAGACTATATCCTGTCCTGCAAAAAAGGACAGGACAAGGGCATGGCACCCCTAACCCTTGCCCCATTTTGGGGCAGGATCCTTTTCAAATGTGCTTCGGAGGTTGCACATTGAGTGGCAAGACTCCCCCAGTGTTAGCCTACGATGAAAAATCGGTCAATTAACCCTAATTGACAAGTATATAAGTCAAATTTCCCCTTCCATTTTTGCATAAGATAGATACATGAGATCATGCATTTAAGAATTCAAGAGAATTCAAGCATTCTTTTCCAGGATTGAGCATTCTCAAGTCTCCTTTCAAGGCTAGGTGTTGCATTCAAGTCAAGGATTCAACCATTGAAGAGGAGATTCATTCTAACATTCAATTCCATACAAGCAATTCTATCAACATTTCTATCACAACCTCCCTTGAGGTGATTTACATTTTCATCTTTCATTTACATTCACTTGTAAGTACTTTCTTTCATCATTTGGTTAATTCCAAAACTGGGGTTTGACCTGAAGGAAAACCCCCAATCCCAACACCTTTCCCTTTATTTTATGTGTGTAGGTTGTAGGTGTCTAGTTGTACTTTTGAATTCAGGCTCCATTTGCAGAGGCAAAAAAAACCCTTTTTCGTTTCACAGATTTTTCAGAGGACCGTGTATATTTATGCCATGATCCAGACAACTTTTTCCCAAATTCGCAAGGGGACTTCATTTCGACAAATTATTGTCAGATCTAGGTGCACAGCTTCATCCTATGCTTCTGTCTTGAGTTATAATTAGATCTTTGTCACTTTTACACTTGATCCTAAGTTCACTATTCAATCAATTCAAATCTCAATCTTAGAAGAGGGGATTCACTTACCATCACTCAGAATTCAATCTCTTTCTCTAGAGGTTGATTCTAGTGTATTTTCCTCATTCTTCTAATGTAATGTGAAAAATGTGTTTGAAGAGAAATCTAAAGTGAAACTTGTATCTCTCCTTGGAGGGAAGAAAAGCTTTCCTCTCGATATCTCCATCATTCACCCTTTTTTCCAACATCACATTTTGTTGAACCCAACGTCTTACATCCTTTATTCTGAAAATCATTACATATTTTTCATTTACAAGTTTATGCAAACTTAGTGGTTAATTCATTCAAAACCCTAGTTTTTAAAACTGCAAGTGAACTTATGTTTTGCAAAAATTGCTTGTTATTGTCTTAGATCTGAAAATTATTTTGTTTGTCAAATTCAATTTCTTCATTGCCTTGTTCAATTTGCACATCAAATTCACAAAATTAAGAGGTTAATTGTCAAAACCCTAATTTTTAAAAATCATCTTGAAATTGTGCAAAAATTGAATTTCCATTTAATTTTCAGATTTGTGACTGTTTCCAGACTTATCTTTTGTTCTACAATTCAAATTTTCAATTTCCCTCCTTTTTAAAAATTCAAAATTTCAAAAATTAAGCAATTAGGTCATAAAACCCTAATTTTTGAATTTCATTGGATTTTGTGCAAATTTCAATCAGTTTCATTTGAATTCATATTTCTAAACATTCTCCAAGGTGTCCCTCTCGTTTAGGTGTGACCCTTTTCAAAATTTTAGTCCAATCCCTCTTTTTCTTCAAAATCCTAATAGGGTCCTATTTCCACATTGGAACCTTATTTTCGCCTATCTCGAAATCATAAAATTCGCCAATTTTGGGGGGTTAGCTTTAAAATCATCATAACATTAATCCCTAAAAAATTTCAAAAAAGTTGGTCAGACCATGTGCGTTCCCACCACGATCCTTGACTTTTTTTCACAAATTTCAGGAGACTGTTATGACCGTATTTAATATAGCCTAAATCTAGAAGCTCGACTGCTTTTGTCAATTTTTGATCCCTCTAACATCGACAACACCTTCAAATTTCAAATTTTCAAATTTCAAGAAAATTTTTTAAATTAAGAGGTTAATTATAATCTACCCTGATTTTAAAAATTATGATTTTAAATTTAAGTGGAATTACCTTGGCCCTAATTTTAAAATTCCATTTTCCTTTCCATTTTGGAAATTGTGTCATCCTCTTCTTCCAACAAAGTTCAAATTGTTTAATCAATATTTTCTTAAATTTTGCATTAATCAATTTTGTAAGCCTTGTTCCAAATTTCAATTTTCCCTCTAGTGCATGAGTTTCACCACTATTAGTCCTACCTACACTATCCCCGTTAGATGAAGCATTAGAATTAAGGCTTCCCTGTTGGCATTCTAATGTAGTTTTGTATGAATGGTAAATGATATGGTTGTCATTGTTGGCAACATCATCTCTAAAGTCTTCAATAGTCCATCAGTAGTAAGCAGACTAGGATACTGAGGTCAACCGGCTAAGCAATAAGTAAACAAGATAAGCAGTGAGTAGACTAACAAGCAGTAAGTAGACCAGCAAGAAGTGAGTAGACCGGAAAACAATGAGTAGACCGCCAAGTAGTAAGTAGACCAGAAAGCAGTAAGTAGACCGACACACTACAGGTCCACCGGCTAAACAAAGAACAGACCGCTATACAGGAGGAAACCAGCTAGACAGATTTTGATCGGTACACCAAAAGAGTCTGTAACTGACAAATTGGTAATGTTCAGTTAACGCTCAGTTAAACCAAGAGTCTTCTCCAATCAACCGGCAGACTTATCGACATGTTTGACTGTCTTGATAGAGATTCTTGCAATGATTTCAAGGGCGTGATTTAAGGCATGATAATGGAATTTTGAATGGGATGTTTTGGAGGGAAAATTTGCGATAGAAAAAAAGGTCAATAAATTCACATATATCATTTTTAAGAAGGGTGTTGTCAAGGCGAGTCCAAATAATGTGAAAGTGTACATAGGGGGAGTTTAAGAGAGTGCAAAGCCGAATGATAGAGGACTGGTAGACTAGAGTTTAATAGAAGTGGTGACCCAAGTGATAGAGGACCGTGTTGGCTTGATGATGATTGTAATGTATTCATCACTTGTTGTCATTGATGAAACACTCTCTCACACACATATGATTATATTGACTACCGGTGTAACTTCAATTGTTTACACTGTTAATCTTTAACCGGTACTTTGTGTCAACTGGTATGTGCATAAGGGACAACCTGTGGTTACACTAAGTTAGCATCAAGATGAAGATAAAGATGGAGATCAAGCGGAGATTCAAGGACAACGGTTCATATGTTTTATTCAAACTGGTATTGATTATTCCAACCGGTATTTGGTTATCTTTGTGATGAGTTACCAACACTGACTACTTGGCAGTCATTTTTGTGATGAGTTATGATCACTTGTCTAGATACACTACACCTAGGAAATTGTATTTTGATTTCCTTGGACCGACATAAGATTTGAATGTCTATTTAAAGACATCTTAGTGAATCATTCGAGAGACATGTTATGTTATGATGTATGCATGAAGAGCAAATTTTTTTGTTAAGATGAAGAATGTGTTGAACAGAAGTGTTGAATGTACTTAGAAGGATCTGATCAAGCAAGTATTGTGCTACTTGGAATAGATCAAACCATTCTTGTTGTTTTCTAACCATTACAACATAATCAAATCCCTTAACCAGGTAAGCTTTAACAAGATTCAATGTATAAATCCTCTAACAAGGTGATCCATTAGTTTGGATTCTGATATCCTCCACCGAGGTTACTCCTAATAGGTTATAAGCTTCTAATCAAGCTTTGGGATATCTAACAAGATTCGCTCCTAGCAGAACACTTTGTAGACCTTAACTGGTCAGTTATCTATTATTGCAGATAGTTAACTTGTGAGTTCCATCTCACCGTGGTTTTTACCCGGTTGGGTTTTGCACGTATAAACACTTGTGTTATGGTGGATGCTTTACTTTTTGTGGATGTTGTTATATTATTTTGGATTACATGCATTGTGTAAAAGCTTTGTTAAGTTCATCTACCGGTTAGTGTTTAAAGTAGTTTGGTTTTTGGTGTCACTGATTCACCCCCCCCCCCCTCTTAGTGCTTTTCAATTCCATCAATTGGTATTAGAGCTTAACTTCTTTGAAGCCTAACCGCTTAGAAGGGAGCCTTGAAACCACCATGGGGGATAGGAGCTACTTCGAGATGGCTAGAGAGCTAGAAGCTAGCAGAAATGAGCTTGAAAACCTAAGGGTCAAACTAAAAGCTTCTCAAGTCAAAAGGAGAGAGCTAACTGAACAACTGTTAGAGATATTTGATAATAGTTCTTCAAATGAAGCCAATATTGATGCTTTAGCAGAGGAAGTTGAAAATTTAAATGGTTAGAAACTGAATTTGAGGAGAGAGATAGAAGGTCTCACTATTCGCATGAGTTAGGAACTGGAAGCCAGAAGAGTTGTTGAAGATCTTATCAAGGAAAGACATCAAGAGATTACAAAGATCAAATGGGAAAATGCCACTATGCATGAGCATTTGATTGCTGAAAGAGAAGAAAAGGAGAACCTGCAGCTAGATCTTGAACTTGCATCATCTTTGAAAGAGAACCTGTCAAAGCATAATGAAGATCACACAAAACAAATTACTGAAGCCAATGAGAAATTGGAGAAGTTCATCAAGAGTTCTACCATGTTGGAAGAACAAATTCAATCACAAAGAATGAAGGGTGATGTCTCTGGACTTGGTTTTCATACAACTGAAAAGGGTGAATCCTCCGGTACAAAGAGAAACAATCCTAAGAACAAATATGCTCCTAAGATCAATAAACCTACTGGTAAGAAGGTCTTTAAACCTATCTGCTTTGTTTTCCATAAACTTAGTCACACTACAAATGTTTGTAGAGACAAACCTAATAGAAATACAAGTTACAATACTAATGCTAGGTATGTGTCCAAGAAGTTTGAAGGTCATTGCTTCACATGTGGAATGTATGGACATAGATCTTTTGAGTGCAGATATGGAGCAAACAATCCTGTACCACACATGCATCCAAGACCAAATGGTGATCGGATGAGGAACTTTAATAGCCGGGTAAACCTGAACTAGCAAAGATCCTATGGCAATCGGTTTAGCCCATTTGAGATGGAGAAGGTAACAAATGTTATTTGCATCATCTGTAATAACTTTGGTTGTGTGGCTATGAACTGCAGAAGAATAACAGGAAGAGGAAATGCAAGACCTTGGAGATCATCTGGCATGTCATGCTATCACTGTAACAAACCGGGGCACTTAGAAAAATTTTGTAGATCCGAAAACAACAAATAGGTCAAATCTTCTAAAGATCAAAAGGGAAAGTAGAAAGTTAATGTTGAAGAAACTAGAGAGGAAATGAATCGAATTTGGAAGAAGAAAAGTGATGAGTCACCTAAAGAAGAAATTGTTCCTTCACCCAATGAAGAGAACCTTGCACTGGTGACTTAGGCCTTCTTAATATGGCTAAGGGGAGCTTAACGGTAAAACATCTCCAGACCCCTTGTAAAAAATGAGCGGCAAAAGAATTTTGAAACATGAAATTTTGGTAACTTTTTGTCAACATGTTATCAACCAGTTTTCCACTTGAGCAATGAAATTAGGGTTTGTAACCCTAACAGACGAGCATTTATTGTAGTAGGTAAAAAGGATAAAAGCAAGTTTTACTTTGTCATTTTTACCCTAATGCATTCAAGAAATAAATTTGGAGTGCTTGCTGAGCTGAGTAAGATTGTCTTGTTATAAATTGTCGAATTGTTTCGTGAAATTAAGTTGAATTGAAGGTTGCAGAAGGTCGAACTGGTGTGCACTTGGGCATTTCAACTAGTAAACAGGGCAACATGTGTGAAACAAGGTATTTCTTTGAGCATACCAATTTGAATCTTGTTCATCTAGAATGGCATCTACTTCGAAGTCTGTAGAGAGGTTGATGATCACTTTTGAGCCTATGGAAGCTCAAAAGGCATATAAGATTGTGTCATATAATGCATTATCGCAAGCTTCGAGCGGAGTTTTGGTCAAAGGTGATTTGTCTAGTTATATTGACTGGAAGTTAGAAGACTTAGGATCTCTATACATCTACACCCAGTTGAAATCACTTTGCGATAAGAATGGCAAGATTAAGACACAGTATGCTAGGATTTTTGAAAAGGGTTTCCATAATGCCTCTTATTTTCTTGATGATTTCAAAGAAGCACATATCAGAATGATTTTGTGTAGATTTCATGGAGAAAACATGTACTTAGAAAGGACTCACACAATTACAAAGGAAGCCATTCAGGCTGTGACTGGCTATTTCTCAACCAGTGAAGTACCTGAGCTAAGGAAAATTCTAAAGGACACTGTCTTCAAATTAACCGGTTCTACATCTGTTGGGCATGCTTTTTCTGTCAACAACATTAAGCACCTTGTAGTAAAACTAGCAGCAATGGTGATAGATACCGAGTATTATACTCCAGTATACTTAACAGTATTCCATATGCAATAGTTCACACAACTCATAGAATGATTGTTGATAATGTAGACTATGATCTTTGTCAAGCTATCAAGAGAATTGTTTTTGAATTTGCAATCTATCAAGAAGAATAGCAGTCTGAAATTCAAGTATGGTCAGCTATTAGCAAGTCTATTCTTTTACTTTCAGAACTTTCTACCAAGGATTGGAGACATTGAGTGGTCAAAGGACTCATCGGTCTTGACTCAAATCAAGAACAACATCAAGGCTGTAAAGAATACTTTTCATGCTTCCCTGAATAGGTATTTCAATGAGTTCCAAAAGAAGATGAGTATGAGAATGAGACTACCAGAAGATGTGGTAAAACACTTTGAGAAGGACATAATCTTCACCGTTACCACTGACTTTTTCTTAATGCAAGCAATTGAGCCAAGAGAAGAAGAAATGGAAGACATGAGTTATGAGGTTAACCATGATATACTGGTTGGTTATGCTAATACCCTATTAGCATCACCTATAGACAAGAAGTAGACAAAACTGGACATTGTGGCAGTCCAAGAGGCACCTGAACAAACCAGTATTACACCTGTCAAAAGTACAAAAGGAAAGAATAAAAAGTTTGGTGAAGCATCTCCAACAACAAAGAGTACTAGGGTTACCAGGAGTGTCCTAACCAAAAAGGAACCGGAACCCAAAGTATATACTAAGAAGGAGACAAAGAAGAGAGGCAGGAAATTAATTTTGCAACCAGAGTCTGAGGGAACAGACTCTCATGAAGAACCTAAGAAAGAAAAATCAACCAATAGAATATCCAAGAAGATAAAGGTAGTGCCAAAGGAAACTACACCTATTGATATAGCTTCTTACAATCCAAATACCCATTTTGAAAGAACAATGAAGACACTAGGGAGGAATAGGTTTGACAATGTCAAAGAATATTTTGATTCCTTCACTAAAGATGAAAAAGAGCAAGTGATTCAACATGTAATCACTCATTTGTGTCATTACAGTAGATTTCCATGTGATCTAGAAAAGGTCATTTCAATCTCTTTGTATAAAATTCTTGTAGATAAATGGGAGAATGCTATAAAATTGGAAAAATAAATTATTGATGAAATATTTGTACAATATTTTTCCAATTTATCTACGGATGGAATTAGTGCTTTAGTTGATCAGTACAAAGCACATTTTTCTTTTAAAGAAAGAAGATTAAAGCTTTTTAATGGTAAAAGGGCAATTGTTGAAACTGAGACACATCAAATAGCCTATGAAATCAAAAGAACGGAGGAGCTCATCCAATCTTCTAAGAATAAGGATAAAGAAGACATAGCTAATGAAGTTAATAGACTAGAAATGGATGAAGATGAGATTATTTAACTTGATGAGATCTATCCTCTCAAGAAGAAGGATGATTTCATTATTCTTATTGATAATGATGTTGAGAACATAGTGGACCTATTTGGAGACAACACTGCATCAAATATGGAGCCCCCAACAATCACTAATGTACAGGTTACACTAGTTGAGCAACCGGCTACTCAACTAAAAGTGGTAAATCCACCAGCAACAGAACAACTGGAGAAACCCCAATCTCCACTGGTCATTCAAGAAATTCAGAAGGAGCCTACTGAAACTATTGTCACACAATAGGAAAAGGAGAAGAATATAGAGAAATCTATCATTAAGGTTGTATCCCCTGAACTGGAAAAGCAGAAACAACTTGAAGATGATGATGATGATTCTCTAAGCATCTCAGGACCAATCTATATGAACAATCTGAGCGCATCAGAAATGATGAAGATTTCTAATGTTATGCAATCTCAGGTGCATAAGAAGAGACTAAAAGAGAAAAGGGTTGAAGCAAAGACCATTTAGATTGTAGTAGAAATTTTGTCTGGTCTACTACCGGAAAAATCTATAGCACATCTTTCTACACCCATTAGCAAACTTGGTAAGTTAGTTGCAGATGCATCTGATCAAATCAAGTCACTAGAAGATGTTGCTCAACTGTATGTTGAAAAGAGCCACAAGAATAAATATGGAGATAAATTAGCAAAGGATATTGATAGTAGCAAAATGTCTCTATCTCACAATAAAAGTATGTTAAGTAAAGCTATTGAAATAGGAGGAAAGTATCTTTCTTCTACCTCCAATGTTACTTTCTTTTATTCTGGCATTTCAAAAATTCAAGTTGAAATAGAGAAAGAAATGGAAAGGATATGCAAGGCATATGTCCCACTCCAGGACTCCATACATGCCTTTAGCAAGTCTGTAGATGATTTGCATAACAGACTAGACAACTATGATAATGAGAAGGCAAAGAGACTCTGATCTCTTAAAGACCTCAAAAGTCTGCTCACATCACAAGTAGACATTCTTTAGAGAGCCTACTCCAATGCAAAAGCTATTCTTGCAACTCCTAAAACCTGCACACTAGACTCAATGGAAGAATTCCATTCCCAGTTGACATCTACATTCGAGTATGCTACAAACATATTGCAATCATGGGAAAACACATTGTCACAGATGATGAAGAGCTTCAATAATATTTTTATGAGATTAGCTAATGCATGAACTTTTTTTAAATTTATTGTTATATATGTTGAACACTTTGATACAAATTTTCTATATATGTATATATTTTATCTTTTCAATTTGGCATTGTTTTTAAAGGGGGAGTAGAAATATGTATGTGTGTTTTTGAAATTTATTTATTTATGCACGCATTAAGGGGGAGTATGAGTATATGTGTAAATTTGTTGTGTATGCACACTTAGCGGTATTACTGTAAAATTTTCTAAGTGTTGCCATCAATTCCAAAGGGGGAGATTGTTGGCTTGATGATAATTGTAATGTATTCATCACTTGTTGTCATTGATGAAACACTCTCACACACACATATGATTATATTGACTATCGATGTAACTTCAATTGTTTACACTATTAACCGGTATGTTAGATGTTAATCTTTAACTGGTACTTTGTGTCAACTAGTATGTGCATAAGGGACAACCTATGGTTATACTAAGTCAACATCAAGATGAAGATAAAGATGGAGATCAAGCGAAGATTCAAGGACAACTGTTCATATGTTTTATTCAAATCGGTATTTGGTTATCTATGTGATGAGTTACCCGCACTGAATACTTGGCGGTCATTTTTGTGATGAGTTATGATAACTTGTCTAGATACACTGCACCTAGGAAATTGTGTTTTGATTTCCTTGGACCGACATAAGATTTGAATGTCTATTTAAAGACATCTTAGTGAATCATTTGGGAGACATGTTATGTTATGATGTATGCATGAAGAGAGAATTTTTTTGTTAAGATGAAGAGTGTGTTGAAGAGCAGTGTTGAATGTACTTAGAAGGATCTGATCAAGAAAGTATTGTGCTACTCACAACAGATCAAACCATTCTTGTTGTTTTCTAATCATTACAACAGAATCAAATCCCTTAACCGGGTAAGCTCTAACAAGATTCAATGTATAAATCCTCTAACAAGGTGATCCATTAGTTTGGATTCTGAAATCCTCCACCGAGGTTACTCCTAATAGGGTATAAGCTTCTAACCAAGCTTTGGGATCTCTAACAAGATTCACTCCTAGCAAAGCTCTTTGTAGACCTTAACCGGTCAATTATCTATTACTATAAATAGTTAACTTGTGAGTTCCATCTCACCATGATTTTTACCTATTTGGTTTTTCCATGTATAAACACTTGTGTTATGGTGGATGCTTTACTTTTTGTGGATGGTGTTATATCATTTTGGATTACATGCATTGTGTGTAAAAGCTTTGTTAAGTTCATCTGTCAGTTAGTGTTTAAAGTAGTTTGTTTTTTGGTGTCACTAATTCACCCCTCCCTCTTAGTGATTTTAAAGTCCATCAAATCGGTAGTGTGGAATCCAAGGATCAACAAATCAGCAGAGGGCAGAGTTGAAGGTGCATTAAAAAAATCAATGTTGTGCAGAACAGACACAACCGATATAGACATAGTGTGATTCTTCAATGTGATCTAATCAAGATAATGTGTAGCCACTCTAGCAAATCATCATTTTTTCTCTCTAACCATTGCAACCAAAATCCCTTAATAGGGTGGACTTTAATAGGTCCCATTGTAAAAATCCCTTAACCAAGTGTCATCTTAATTGATGATCTTAAGACCTTTTGACAAAAGCTACCTCTAACAGGGTAAAGGCACTAGCAGGCCTTAGACAAAATCCCTTAACCGGGTGGCACCTAATAGTGTCTTTGTAATCTCCTGATAGGGATGGCTATTCATCAGGTGTACTCCAGAAGAGTACAAATTTTGTGAGTCCCTACTCACGTCGTGGTTTTCTCCCATTTGGGTTTCCACAAGATAAACCTTGGTGTCATTGTGTTTCCTTTCATGCATGGTTATTCTTCTGCAATAGTTATTTATGTTGATGAATGTTAAGTTAGTGACAATTTAAGTTAAAAGTTTTAATTGAGAAAAAATGGTAAAGTGTTGATTCACCCCTCCTCTCTCAGCACCGGTTGGTACTAACACTCCCAAGGTTTAATTACCAAGGAGATGGAGCATAATTTGGGTGACTTCTTTAATGAGGATAATGCTAATGCTTCTCATCCTAATCATGTTTCTATTTATCCAATTGATGAATCCCATGATGAAGAAGAATATTTGACTAGAGTTTCCCTAGATCAACTTTCCAAATTGGACAATCAATTTGATAACTTTCAACAATGGATGTCCCAAGAGTACCCTAATAGTGAAGCTCTTCCATTATTTGAAGGCCTTAAACGTATGATTCAAATTGATAAGAATGGAATTGATATATTGCATGGCATTTCTCATATTTGTTATTCTAATATCATGCCTATCATGAGTTGTGTTGAGAACTTAGGTTATTCACAACCTTCAAATCAAATCAATTCTTCTATTCCTTTGACCATTTCAATGGCTAGTGTTCCTACTTTCACTTCAAACATCATGGCTACATCAACTCAAAATGTCATTCCTATAACTATTGGCCATGGGGGAAATCCCTCTTCTTCATTTAATCCTCCATCTTTACCTATGTCTTCCATAAGTATTCCTATTATCCCTCAACCAATAAATGTGACACAAGGGGGCAATTCATTCAACAATTGTATTCCTCCTTTGAGTGTCTCGTTTCCTACACAAGCATCACCTATGCCTACTTCTCATAATGTCACACCACCTTATTCTCAATCAATGCCTTCCTTCAATAACATCACACCACCTTCTCAATCAACCATGTATAACATCAATTCTTCTACTAAAGCAACAATTAACAATCTTACTCAAACTCTGTCTTCCTTACAACAACAAATTGCTTCTATGAGTCAATCCAAGTTTAGTGTTCCCACCTTTGATGTTGTGAGCCCACTTTCTATTGATATTGTTAAAGTCGTGCAACCTAAGCATGTGGAGGTCCCTCAATTGGAACTCTATAATGGAAAGGGTGACCCTCTCACACATGTTAAAACATTTCAAACCTTTTGTACTGATTTTGCTTATGATCAAAGATTGCTTGCAAAATTGTTTACAAGAACACTAAGAGATAAGGCTTTAAAATGGTATTTCTCTTTGCCTTCTTATTCTATAACTTCTTTTCAACAACTAGCAAATTCTTTCATCCAGCAATTTCAAAATAACATTGGTCCTAAAATCACTTTAACTAGTTTAATGCATTGTAAACAAGGTGTTAAAGAAAAAGTGATTGATTTCATTGGTAGATATAAGAATTTGTGTGCTCAAATTTCTTTACATGTACCTAATAATTATATTCAATGAATTTTCATTTCTAATTTGCAAAAATGTATCAGGGAAAAGTTTCTTTTGTCTGAGTTTACTTCCTTTCCACAGTTGTGAGCAACACTCCACAATTATCAACTGGTTGTGAGTCAAATGGAGAAATCTACTCATATGGCTCCGAGTGATAAAGGGGAGAGTGTTCAACAACCATTTATGAAGTTCAAACCAACAAAAATATTCATAAATTTCAATGATAAAATCAACAACAACAATGTGAATGCTACAATAGGTGTGCCTTCTATTTCGAAATTTTTCAAAAGAGAAAGACAGTTTACTCCTTTGAATGAATATTTACATAGTAGTATGTCTCAGTTGTTGCAAATAAATGTTATCAAACTTCCTCCTATAAAACAAGTTGATCCTTCTAAACTTACATCCCTTTATTTTGATAACAATTCCTTTTGTCAATTTCATCGCCAACTTGGTCATGATACTGAGAAATATTTTGCATTACAAAATAAGATTCAAGATTTGATTGATAACAATACTATATATGTGGAAAGTGTGAATTATAAAGGAAATTAATCAGTATCTCCTCCTAATCAAAATCTTAAATTTTTTACTGATCCTTCACCTTATCATACCTATAACGTGATTGAGATTGAGTATACTTCTATCTCCTCTGAGGAATTTACTTCTATGGCTCCAAACTTGGTAAATATGGTAGAAAAAAAAGATACATCTAAGGATCCTAGTGTTACATTTGACCCTAGTGAGACCATTATAGCACCCGATGGCTCTTTATACATAGTTGCAAAGGTTAAGGATATCCCTTGTCATGATGCTCTTATTGATCCTTCTTGCATGGTTAACATCATCACAGAAGAGTATCTTTTCACTTTACGATTGCATAAACTAATATATGATGCCTCTAATGTAGTGGTGAGGTTATTTCATGGATTCTCTTGTCCTACCATTGGCTCTATCACCCCTCCAGTTGAAGTTCATACTAAATCCATGGATGTTTAATTTGTTATCATACCTTCTTCTGAGCAATTACGTGTGAAGTTGGGCTATCCTTGGCTATCTTCCATGAAGGCTATTGCTTCTCCAATCCATAAGTGTCTAAAATTTTCTCACAGTGGAGAAATCATAACCGTGAACCATATCTTATTTCGTCCATCTGAAAGAAGCCCTAGTGTTCCTATTGATTTCTTTTGGCCTAAACAATTTCAATATCTTCCATCAAGGAGCGATGCTCTTTTTCAATCTTATCAAAAATGGAAGACAAATATGATCTTATCCTTAAGTCAACCTAGATCCCCAAAACTTGACATTCCTATCATACTTGATGATGAAGTTCTTCCCCTCGTAGATAGAACTAATCTCCCTCCTAAGGAAGATCTTCAACCCATTCCTATGGATGTGACTATACCTTCTCCTAAGAAGAACAACAATATTCCTCCTAAGGTTAGACCTATACCTCCTCCTCATCATAGACCTGGTCTTCTTCCTACACCTAACATTCCTCCTTTATATGGTGCAGTTCTACCTCCTTCCTCTTATCGAGAGAAGAGCCTTCTTCTCCTCTTGTTCAACCTAAAAGACCTCAACCTAAACCTTCAACTATCAAGGAGAGAAATGTTCCTACTTTTTCAAGTGTTCCCCCTCCTTCTCAGCCTTCGACTAAGACTCGACAGAATCTTTGTGTGATAGAATGTCGACGAAGATGCCATGTTCATGCTCGTGAAGTTGTCCCTCAAAATACTCAATCTCCTAAGACTCCAATAGTTAACATGATTCCCTCTTATCCTAAGCAATATGTTCAACCTACATCTCTAATTCATAAGTTGTATAAAACATGTGATGGTTTTACTCATGTTCGTGTTCTAGCTCCTCTTTCTCTAAACTTTGATGAAGAAATGGGTGCAACTATTATTCATGATGGCAATACAACTCCTAATGCTTCTGATAGTATGAGTATGTTGATGTGGACAAGAATTTACCAACTAAATTTTCACAAACCCTAATCCTAGCTCCTCAAATCGAACAAAGTGACTTACCCCATGAGCATAGTCCTTGTTTGGATCTTGTGGTAGCTTCATCTACTGTGCTTGATGTCGCTCCTCTGGCATGTTCCTCGCCTTCCCAAAATAGTGATCAGCAAGATTGGGAGGCGGATGTCATGCTAGATGAGCAATATTATCACTGTCAATCTTCTCTCTCTCTCCTTTCTTGCTCTTTTGTGACTATTCTTCTATGTGTATCCATGTTCTTCTATTGTTCCCTTAGTGTCTATTTGGGGATGATGCAAAGCATTGAGATCTCTTTTGGTCTCTTTCATGTTGACTCGAAAGACATCATCTCTTCCCTTTCTTCTAAGGTAGTGTCCTTATTTGGGGAATGACGATTATTATGCACATATATATGATATACATGAGTTATCATACAACAAAATGACCCTGAGGTCTGAGAAACTACCTCATGCTTCATGTTTTGTGTTCATTGTCCTTTTGTTTATTCTTTGTCTGGGGGCTAAATCCTTGCAATAATGTGCCCCCTTTCTTCTCTCTCTCTTGGGTATATCATATCTTAAAGAAATCGCTCCCAATAAGGCACGTGTGATCTCTTTAAAGTGGGGGCATACACTCCGCTCATATTTTCCTTTTCGATACATAGAATTATTTAGTGAACTCATCTTTTCTTTATAATTTTGGTATCTTTTTCATGACTCATAGTGAGGGGAACCTTGCTACTTGCAGTCATGGTTTTTCCCTTCTTGATCTTCCCTTTTACTTTGTCAATCGATTTCATAAGATCCTAAGTCCACTGGGGGCTTGGTGCATCTTTCCTCCTTGACATGGTAGAATTCTTTTAATCATGTTTCCTTGTACTTTACCGACAGTATTGATGTACGCTTATACTCCCACTAAAGTGGGTGCTAAATGTAGTGTCATAAAATTGTGACCCTTCCAATTTTTGACAACATTAAGGTCCTCACACATGTGAATTGAATCCCTAAGCCTGATCGGAGACCAAGGACTTGCTCGACGCCTGAGAACTGCATCTTGCTTGCCCTCTGCACTTCCTATACTGCATCCTATCCTGCAAAAAGGGGTAGGAAAGGGGCATGGTGCCCCTGTTGTCTACCCCATTTTGGGGCATGACCCTTTTCAAATATGCTCCGAAGGTTGCACATTGAGCAGGAAGACTCCCCCAGTGTCGGCCTGCGACGGAAAATCAATCAACTAACCCTAATTGACAAGTATATAAGTCAAATTTCCCCTTCCATTTTTGCATAAGATAGATACATGAGATCATGCATTCAAGAATTCAAGAGAATTCAAGCATTCTTTTCTAGGATTGAGCATTCTCAAGTCTCCTTTCAAGGCTAGGTGTTGCATTCAAGTCAAGGATTCAACCATTGAAGAGGAGATTCATTTCAACATTCAATTCCATACAAGCAATTCTATCAACATTTCTATCACAACCTCCCTTGAGGTGATTTACATTTCGGTATTTCATTTACATTCACTTGAAAGTACTTTCTTTCATCATTTGGTTAATTCCAAAACTAGGGTTTGACCTAAAGGCAAACCCCCAATCCCAATACCTTTCCCTCTCTTTTATGTGTGTAGGTTGCAGGTGCCTAGTTGTACTTTTGGATTCAGGCTCCATTTGCAGAGGTGGAAAAACCTTTTTCATTTCGTGGATTTTTCAGAGGACCGTGTACATTCCTGTCACGGTCTGGACAACTTTTTCCCAAATTTCTAGGGCAACTTTGTTTCGACAGATTATTGCCAGATCTAGGTGCAGAGCGTCATCCTATGCTTCTATCTTGAGTTATAATCAGATCTTTGTCACTTTTATACTTGATCGTAAGTACACAATTCAATCAATTCAAATCTCAATCTCAGAAGAGGGGATTCACTTACCATCACTCAGAATTCAATCTCTTTCTCTAGAGGTTGAATCTAGTGTATTTTCCTCCCTCTTCTAATGTAATGTGGAAAATGTGTTTGAAGAGAAATCCGAAGTGAAACTTTTATCTCTCCTCGGAGGGAAGAAAAGATTTCCTCTCGATATCTCCATCATTCACCCTTTTTTCCAACATCACAATTAGGATTTTAGGAGTTGAAGACCTTGTATAATGATGACCTGGATTTTACAGAAGCTTGGATAACATGTAGAGAACTGGTTATGGTTGAAAGAAGCAAGTGGTTGGATTACTTCATTCAAGATGGGATGTTATTCAAAGGAGTTCACTTGTGCATACCTATGAGTTCTATCAGGGAGAATTTGATAAAGGAGAAACATAGTGGAGGATTAGCTAGACACTTTGGTGTTGATAAAATAGTAGCATTGGTGAGTGAGTATTACTTTTGGCCTCAGATTCATAAGGATGTTAAGAAATATGTGAAAAGTTGTAGAGTTTGTCAAGTTGCAAAAGGTAGTAGTCATAATATAGGATTGTATAAACCTTTGATAGTACTAGAAAGACCTTGGGAAGATATCAACATGGATTTCCTAAGACATAGAGAGGAAATGGTTCTATATTTGTGGTAGTGGATAGATTCTCGAAGATGGCTCATTTTATACCTTGTAAGAAAACATCAGATGCAATGCATATAACTGACCTATTTTTCAAGGAAGTAGTGAGATTGCATGGATTTCCTAAGAGCATAGTTTCAAATAGAGATACCAAGTTTATTGGTTTTTTTTTAGAACACTTTGGAAGAAGATGAAGACAAATTTGAAGTTTAGTTCTACTTTTTACCCACAAACTCATGGATAGATAGAAGTAGTTAACCGAAGCTTGGGAAATTTGTTAAGATGCTTGGTTGGAGATAAAAACGGAAGTTGGGATTTGATTCTTGCACAAGCAAAGTTTTCCTACAATAATTCATTAAACAGAAGTAGTGGAAGGACATCTTTTGAGATTGTTACCAGAGCACACCCTAGAGGTATATCATAATTAAGAGATATCAGTAGTGAAGACCAGTGAAATTCAAAACCAAAAGAATTTGTAGATCACATAAAGGACTTACATATTCAAGTTAAGCATCATTTGGAGGACATGAACAACAAGTATAAGGAGAAAGTGGATGAGAAGAGGAGACATAAGGAATTTGAAGTTGGTGATGATGTGGTGGTGTATTTGAGAAAAGAAAGATTCCTAGTTGGAACTTATAACAAGTTTCAGATGAGGAAGTTTGGACCTTGCAAGATTTTGAGAAAGTTCAGTTTCGGAAATGCATATGAAGTGGAGTTATCAGATAGTCTAAGTATTTCACCTATATTTAACATTGCAGATCTACATTAGTATCATGAACTAGAATTTCATGAGGATATTATTGTAGACTTGGAGAAACAATTGCCCCAGAAGGAACTAGATCAGATTGAAGACATTTTAGATAGTAGGATTGGGTGTAGTACCCAAAATAGATAGTATAAGGAGTATCTTGCTAAGTGGAAAGATAGACCAGTTGAAGACTCATCTTGGATTTCTCAGGAAGAGGTAGATCGTCTTGGTTTTCCTCTAACCCTAGAAAAGTGAAAGACTCATTTTTAAACAACCCTAGATGTATGATGCAGGAGCATCCCCGGTTCTTGGCAATCTTGCATCAATCAAAAATATTTCCTTTCTGTTTTACTTTTTGTTTAGCAATTTCAACATTTCATTTTGTATTTTCTAGCTTTGGCTCACTGGATCTTGAGAAGTCGGATTTTTCTTAAGGACTTAATCATCTACCTTATTCCCAAACTGTGGAGAATTTGGATCATTTTCTGACAAGTTATCGCTACCGGTTTCTAAGACAGTTTTTTGGTATCAGTTGCCTAGACCTATTTGCATTAGTGATCTAATAGATCCCTTCCGTAGCTTGCGGAGCCTTGAGCATTGATTTGATGTTCCTTGGCATGTGTCCGACCTTCCCTTTGATCTACATTTCATCCTTTGGATTTTCCAAAGGAATTTCTTTGGCGGAGGTCGACCTTGTTGTTTTTACATGTTAGGTCATGTTCTTAGGAAACCCTTGGTTTGTTTAAATCATTGTAATTGAGCATTAGAATGTAGATCAGAGAAAATATAGAACATGAAAGCTAGATCTAAATATTTGAGGTCCCGGTTGTGACCTATTTTGTAATTGAGCATGTTTTAGTAGGCCAGTGAACCGGTTTCTATAACCCGGATGTTACCGGTTAATTGTAATTAGTTCCCATGATTTATTTCATTCAGTTTTGCATTGCCTCCATTATGTCCTTGTCTTTTCGTTGTGTTTACTCTTGCTGACCGGTCTGGATTAATCTCTTTGAGGTCCCTCCTAACTAGTGACTGCACCATATATGTGTGTGTGTGTGTGTATGCAAACCTATAAGAAAATATTAATGCAAACAAAAGTAGAAAAAAATATAAATATAATAAAACATTTATATAAACAAATAAATAGGTGAATACACACACACACATATATGAAAATGAAATTGAAAGATATAAACATATATAAATCAATGAATATAACTATATAAAAATAAATATAAAGAAAGGATTCAACTCAAAGAGGTGGAGGAGACTACATGGATGAGTGTGGTGTTGTAAATTATAACTCCTTACAATTTACACTCATTTTTGGGCCCTTACTTTATTGTACCTATTTATGGGTCATTTTCAATCTTATCTAATGCAAGAGCATCCTTGGTTCATAGCAATCTTGCATCAACCAAAAACATTTCCTTTTTTGTTTGTTTTCTATTTGCAGTTTCAGTTTTCCTTTCTGTGTGTCCCAGTTTTGGCTCACCAATTCCCATGGAGTTGGATTCTACTTGAAGACTTGATCATCCTACTTTCTTTCTAACCACATCTCATTTGTATCACTTTCCAGCAAGATATCACTACCGGTTTCCTTGATAGTTTCTTGTTACCGGTTGTTCCTTTGTTACCGGTTGCCTGAGACCTATTCTAGTGATCTACCGGAACCCATTCCGAAGCTTGCAGAGCCTTGGACATTGATCTCGATGTTGCTTGGCATGTGGCTGACCTTCTACATTTCATCCTTTGGATTTTCCAGAGGAATCTCTTGGTGGAGGCTGATCTTATTCATTCTGCACGTTAGGTCTTGTTCTTAGGGTTTTGATCCTTTTTGGCCCGTAATGATCCTTTGGATCGATATATATATATATAATCATGCTTTAGAACACAATCAATGAGAGAATCAAGGAGTATCAAATAGATAGACTATGCTTAGAAGATAAATCTATCGATTCAAGGTCCCGATGTGATCTATTCTACTAGGCCTATGTGTCGGTATGTTGTAACCCGGTTGTTACTAGTTGGATGTAATTAACTTTCATGCAATAAAACTACCCGTTATGCATTGCCTCCATCATATCTGTATGTTTCCATTGTGTTAACTCTTGCTGATCAGTTTGGATTGATCTCCTCGAGGTCCCTCCTCACCGGTGACTGCTTCAAGTGGTATCAGAGCGAAGTTCATTCCAGAGGTTGTGTGTCCTAAATCTTGTTGTAGGGTGGTGGATTGCGGATCCAACCTACAATTGCAAAGGACTAGCATGGATCAATGGCACGAAGAGGAACTAGGAATGGTGGAGCGTGTGGGAATTCAGACCCTGTTGTAATGGAGATGATGCAAGGAATAACAGCCCGGTTAGAAGCCATGGAGACAACCCACAGAAGAGGCTGACATGTTGAGGATGTGAGAAAAGATGAAGGAGAAGAAGCCCCGGTAGAATAAGTAAACATACCAGTAGTTGATCCAAAGGAGGAAAGGTTTTTAAGGGTTTTGAGTAGGGCGAACACTAAACCTCATTTTACCCCACTAGAATATGATGGGAAGTTAGATTCAGATGAACTAATGGATTGGATCTCAGAGATGGATAACTATTTTGACTTTGAAAACACTATAGAAGAGAGGAAGGTCAAGTATACTTGTACATGGTTTAAGGGTCATGCATCTCTTTGGTGGGAGAACTTGCAAGTTGATAGGCAAAGAAGAGGTAAAGAAAAGATTAAGACGTGGGATAGGATGATTGCTAAGTTAAAATCAAAGTTTGTCCTGGCAAATTATCAAGTAGATTTGTTCCAAAAGTTGTAGAATCTGAGACAGAAGGAATCTGGTGTGAAGGAGTACACCGAAGAAATTTACAAGTTGAACATCAGATCTAGACATGTGGATGATGAAATTGAACAAATTACAAGATATTTGAATGGATTATGAATGTCTATAAAAGATGAACTCAGTATGATCAAATTAAAGAGTGTTGAAGAGTCTTACCAGTATGCAGTAAAGGCTGAAGAGAAATTGAATAAAAGGCATGAGTAGAGATAGAAAGGTAGAGGTGGAAGTATTACCAGAGGAAGATTTCAAGGAGGAAGGGGAACCAGTACAGATCAAAACAAGGACAAGGAAGTGATCAAGGAAGGTAATTCATACCGGAAGGATGATAGACATTTCTACCAGAGGAGAGAACCGGATGGTTATCAGAATGAGAACTTTGGAAGACAAGACAAAAGGACATTCAGAGGAACCTATTTTAAATGTGGAGGAGAAGGACATCATACATTTGAATGTAAGAAGTTAGAGGCTATCAGAAGAGTGACAGTGGTGGAAGAGAATCCTGCCGGATCAGACAATGAACCGGAAGATGGAGAACTATTGATGATGAGGAGAGCTTTGTGTCATACCGAAGGAGATAAAGAACCCTTGCAGAGGAAGAACCTATTCAAGACCAGATGTAAGGTATCCGATAAGTGTTGTAAAGTTGTTATTGATAGTGGTAGTTTAGATAATCTTGTTTCAGAAGAGATGGTGAATAAGTTGAAATTGGAGAGATTGAAACACCCTAAGCCTTACCAGATAGCATGGATTTAGGATGAACATAAGTTGTTAGTAAGTGAACAGTATTTAGTAAACTTGAAAAATTGGGAATTATCATGATAAAGTTTTTTGTGACATTATGCCTATGGACATTTGGCATCTTTCACTGGGAAGACCTTGGTAGTTTGATAGACATGCAATACATGATGGGAGGAAGAATACATACACTATTGTGGCCAATAGGATGAACAAACCTTATTGCCTTTGGAGGAACCTTTGAAAAATGAAGTCTGTACAAATACCAGAATCTATCTCATAGATGGAAGGAAGTTCATGGATGGGCTGAGACATGAGAATGTGTGTTTTTCCTTAATTCCTAAGAAGACTGAGAGACCAGAATCGGAAGGAGAACACCCCGCAGAAATAAGATATTTGCTGACAGAGTATGGTGACATCATTTTAGATAATGTACCTGATGGATTGCAACCTATTAGAAGTATTAGTCATTGCATGGACTTAGTTCTCAGAGCCAGTTTGCCTAACAAAGCTGCACACCGGTTAACATTGGCAGAGAATGAAGAACTGAATCAACAAGTGCAGGAGCTATTGGAGAAATTTTTGATCAAGGAAAGTCTGAGCCCTTGTGTAGTACTTGCAGTGTTAGCACCTAAGAAGAATGGAGAATGCAGTATGTGTACCAATTCAAGAGCAATAAACAAGATCACAATAAAATACCGGTTTCCCTTGCCTAGGATGGATGACATAATAGACTGTTTGAATGGAGCAAAGTACTTTACAAAGATAGATTTGAAAAGTGGATATCATCAGATCAGGATCAAAGAGGGTGATGAATCGAAGACAACATTTAAGACAAATGAAGGATTATATGAATGGTTGTTGATGCTTTTTGGACTGACAAATGTGAGGCCCTACCCCAATTTAGTTTGACATTTTCAGTTATTTGCATATTGAGACTATTATGGTTGCTTTATTTTATGCATTATGGACTTAGAACTTATATGATTCCATGATTTGGATCACACTGACAATTGTTGATGTTTTATTTCATGCATGATGATTATGAAACTTTAGATATGTTACTAGAATAGAATTACATTATGATGGTGAATGTCATTTGCAGGATTTTATTTTGATGAAAGAAAAATGATGCATATTTATGAATGGTTCATTTTTGGGAAATTATGTTAATTGCATATGTGAAATTGAAATTGAAACAAATGAGTTATTGAATTATTGTTATCAAATGTAAGAGTGTTTGATGTGTAATGGAATCCATGTATTTGAATATGTATAATCGTGATTATTTGGAGTTACTAATGTGTTAATTGAGATGCGCAGGAAAATTATCCATGTGACCATGGAATTTAATGGAGAACCAAGCCTAGACCAATGTGCGTTTGTTAAGCCGGGAGTTGTCTATTTGGAGAGACAACACCCCCCCCCTTGTAATGTATTTTATTTGTGATGTGTATAATGCTTGAGTGTAAAAATTTAATTTATATGTAAATGTGTAATCCTTCAAGAGACAAATTCCATGTGTAATTTTTATATTGTATTTTTGTTGTGTCACTTGACACGTGCTGATTAAGTGTCATTGATTTTGACTTGTCTCTTGGAGGGAGTTTTGTTTCTACCAAAGCCATTCAAAAATATGAGTGTGGTCCCAAATCTGCCTTGGGTAGGGAGTCATGGGAGTGGTCAACTCAAGCTTGACCCGTAGGTAAACTTCAGTGGGGTTTCCAAAGGGTTTAATGGACTCCTAGGGTAAGTTTTTAGGCTTTTCCAAAGGTCCAAAGGGTATACCTATGGGTTAGGGGTGTTTTGCAACATGTGGCTTCTCCCATGTGACTATGAAGTCACTTCAAAAAGTGATATTTTCAAGATGCACGAAAATTGAACTTAGAAAGTTCTTCCTAGGATAGAGAACCTTCCCTTTAGGAGTTAAACTCTCTTCCCCATCTTCTTCCACCTTTTCCCTTTCCAATTTGAGTAATGTGCAAGAGTTTGGGAAGGGCAACCAATGGGAACTCACACCTCTCCCAAGGGGTTGGGAAGTGTGTGAGAGGCCTTCTTAGGCAAGAATTTGCAAACTTAGTGAATAATCACCCACTCTCCTTTCTTGGAGATTTTGCTTGTTGTGAAAAAGTTAGTAGGAGTTTAGCATTTTTGGGAAGAATTTGGAGAAAGTTAGTGTGGAATTGGGCAGCTCATCCCCAACTAAATTTAGCAAACCTTTTGGCAGAAAAAGGTTGGTTACTTCTTCTTCCTCTTGTTATGTTGTAAATGTTAGTTTGTGTTGTTTTGTAAAAGAAAAGAGTTGCTTGTAAGATTGTGTTTATGAGTTTTTTTGTTGGAGTTAAAATGTGTAGTTTTCTTTTCTATGTGTTTGTTTGTGTTTCTTGTTGTTTTTGGGAGTGTCCAAGATCCCCTATCCTTGGGAGGGTAGGAAGATCTTGGGGTGGAAGGAGTTTGACAGCCATGGGTGAGAGGCTCTCCTTGTGGAGAGTGTTCTCAAGGGAGTCCTTGGTGACCCTTGATGCATAGCCTTGTGTATGCATTTGGGGGTCATAAGGGGAGTAAATATGGCCTTGAGCCTTTTGGGGGGCATAAGGAAATGTGGGAGTATTATTGGTTGCATTTGTATTGCCATGAGGTGGCCTATGTTGTATTGTTTTGGCATGCATTCTCCCCATTGGTACTTGGTCCACTTCCACCCATGGAAGAGTCACCATGAAAGTGGTGAATGTGTAGCTTGGGAAGGGAAATTTGAATGTAAGTGTTTTCCTATGTTTGTGTAGAGTTTGCATGTTTGTAACCCGTCTAGTGCTTGGTTCTCCAAGCTCGGGGGTGGCTTCTAGTAAGCCTAGGCTGGGAGGTGAGCTTCCCATGGTCAAAAGAATGTGTTTTAATGCAGGTTGCATGGGAATGGGAAAAGAAGGAATGAAGAACTAAGTTGCTGTTTTATGTTGCAGAAATTAGTTAATATGACAATATATTCTCTTTTGGAGTTGTAAATGAAAAGAAAAGAAAAGAGCTAGATTGTGTTATTCACAAGGAAAGAGGATTTTGTATTCCATGTTAGCTTGTAAAAGAAAAAGATAGACAATGATGTATTTATTTTCCAAATAGTAAAGCAATGTATTGGAAAGGAAAAATGTAAATGTTTATTTGCCCAAAATCTTTGTGTTCATCTTTACTTGTAATAAGTTTCAAAAAAAAAAATATGTATAATGTCCACACTCTAGTTAGTGTTACAAAGTAATGAAGAAATAGAAATATTTCCTCATAGATATTAAGATAAAGTTAATGTTTACTTGCTGGACTGTATTATGACAGAAAGTTTGTTTATGTGTATTATTAAGTTTTTGAAAAGAAATGAAAATTGTAGTGATTTCTGAAAATACATCATATATGTTGTTGTTTAAATGAATATTAGGCAACATTAGTTGCAGCTGTAATAAAACTGAATTCTACTTGCCTCTCCATTTTGTAAATGTGGGAAAAATGAAGCTAGTTATATTTTTTTTTGTTTTTTTTAAAGAAACCGTAAAAAAAAAAATATACATATTTTTATTTTCTGTCCTTCAAAATCAGTTATAATAAAAGAATACAGTGAAGTTTGGTTACAGACTTAATATTACAAAAAAAAAGAAAACTGATAATAAGATTAAATATATATATAAATATATATATATATGTAAATATATATATATATATATATATATATATTTATATATATATATTTATCCCTTTATAAGAAAATCTCCCTGTTATTGTACAGAAACCCTTATACATGTTATTTTACCAGATATATATATCCACAAATATATATATATATATATATATCAAAAATGTTATTTTTTTAAAAAAAACCATATTATAAAAATTTGATTGCTTAACCATTGCTTTAAGAAAACAACGCAATAAACACGAAACGGGACATGAACAACAGTAAAACGCGTTTTACAGATAACAGCACGCACAGGAAGCGGCGGGGGCGCGGCCTAAGGGCGGCGGCGCCCGCAGCCTGCGGGCGGCGTCGTCCGCAGACTGCGGGAGCCGCAGCCTGCGGGCGGCGCCGCCCGCAGCCGGCGGTGCCCGCGCTGCCGGCGCTCCCCGCTCAGCCTCCTCCCTTCCCTTCCGCCATAGCACATGTTAAACGAAACTCCGCCTGCTTCACTCGCCACGCCGCGGGTTCTTCAGGGGAGAACCTCCGCCCGTCTCTTTCCCCCCTTACCTCCGCCATTCCAGTAGCAATAATAAAAAAAAGAAATGAAGGAAGAGGGTGTGGGGTTCGGCTAGGGATGTCCCTCGGCCGCCGACCCACCCTGCAACTAACACACACGGGCTGTCAAAAAAAAAAAAGAGGGGTTATTCTAATCGCCCTAACCCTAGTTTGGGTTAGGGCATACACCCATCTACGTTTTAAAACGTGAGTGTGTGGGTGAGTGAAAAGGGGGGGGAAAATATCATAAATATAAAAAAGGGGGGGTGTTTTCAAATCCCTACAATTCTCTTGGAAGAAACAACTTTTGTAAATGATAAAATAAGGAATAGTTAAATATGTATTTATATATATACATATATATATATATATATTAAATAAATAAATATATATATATATATATATATATATATATATATAAAATTTAAGTGTATAAGTATGTGTAATCATATGCAAGAAAATTATATTTGTATGGGCGACTAAACAAGCAAAGTGGTTAATGGTACCAAAGAAAAATAATAATTTTAGAAAAAAAAAAAGAGATATATATTTATATGTATTTATATATATACATACCAATATGTAGGTATATAAATAGATATATATATATATAGGTAAATTTAAATTTGTTGAAGGCGTTTGATAACTCAAATTTGTAGTTGGTAACGCTACCTAGGGTTCATCTAAATTTTATTTAAGAAGCATTCTAAATATGGAGGTTTCAATTAAACAGAGTGTTTTAAATTACGATGGTAATCAAACTTAGAAATCCTAGCGGGCTAGAAAGATGAGATAAATTTTAGAAAGTATTAAATTGAGATCGAGCGTTATACTTGAGATTTAATGATTATTTTTATGAAGCATTAGTAATTACTCTTTTTGGAGGAATAATAGTTCGTTGATAACTTAGAAAACTCATGTTCCCAATTGAGTTTAATTACCCATTTTATACAATTATAGTTAGACTCAACCCGAAATGCATTATTATATTTAAATTAATCGCACTGAGTTGATTATATTAGTTAAGTAAGTTGTTGATTAGTTAAGTATTTTCAAAAAAAAAAAAAATTCGTTCGTGCCCAAAAGTGGGCATGACAACAAATTTGAATTTTAGTTCTACTTTTCATCCATAGACTGATGGACAGACAAAAGTAGTTAACCAAAGTTTTGGAAACTTGTTGAGATGTTTAGTAGGAGATAAAACTGGAAGTTGGGATTTGGTCCTTGCACAAGCAAAGTTTGCATATAACAATTGAGTGAATAGAAGTACTAAAAAAACAACTTTTGAGATTGTTACTGGAGTGCATCCTAAAGGAATGGCAGAATTGAGAGACATTAGCAGTGAAGGCTGGAAGAGTTCAGAAGTAGAAGAATTTGCAGATTACATGGCAGCATTGCATATTCAGGTTAGACACCATTTGGAATATATGAATAGAAAATACAAGGAGAAGGCAGATGAGAAGAAGAGACACAAGGAATTTGAATTTGGAAATGAAGTGATGGTCTATTTGAGAAAAGAGAGATTCCCAGTTGGAACTTATAATAAGTTGCAGATGAAGAAGTTTGGACCCTGTAAGATCTTGAGAAAGTTCAGTTATGGAAATGCATATGAGGTGGAGCTATCAGATAGTCTGTGTATTTCACCTATATTCAACATTACAGATCTTCATGAGTACCATGAACTAGAATTCAGTGAGGATAGTATTGCAGACTTGGAGAAACAATTGGCTTGGAAAGAACCTGATCAGATTGAAGATATTTTGGACAGTAGGATTGGGTGTAGTACCCGAAGCAGTCAATACAAAGACTATCTTGTGAAGTGGAAGAACAGACCAGTGGAAGATTCATCTTGGATTTCTCAGGAAGAGGTAGATCGTCTTGGTTTCCCTCTAACCCTAGAAAAGTGAGAGGCTCACTTTTTTAATTAACCCCAAATGTCTGATGCAGGAGCATCCCCAGTTCACAACATTCTTGCATCAACCAAAAATATTTCCTTTTCTATTTGTTTTCTATTTACAGTTTCAGTTTTCCTTTATGTGTGTCCTAGTTTTGGCTCACCGGTTCCTATGGAGTTGGATTCTACTTGAAGACTTGATCATCTTGCTTACTTTCTAACCACATCTCATTTGGATCACTTTCAAGAAAGATATCACTACCATTTTCCTTGATAGTTTCTTGTTACCAGTTGCTCCTTTGTTACTGGTTGCCTAAGACCTACTCTAGTGATCTACCAGAACCCATTCCAAATCTTACAGAGCCTTGGACATTGATCTCAATTTTGCTTGGCATGAGGCCGACCTTCTACATTTCATCCTTTGGATTTTTCAATGAATCTCTTGGTAGAGGCCAACCTTATTCATTCTGCACATTAGGTCTTGTTCTTCGGGTTTTGATCCTTTTTGGGCTAAAGAATCAATATATGTATTTATAATCATGCTTTAGAATGCAATCAATGAGAGAATCAAGGAGTATTAGATAGATAGACTATGCCTAGAAGATAGATCTTTCAAATCAAGGTCCCGGTGTGACCTATTCTACCAGGCTTGTGTGCTAGTATATTGTAACCCGATTGTTACCGATTGGATGTAATTAAATTTCATACAATAAAACTATCTATTATGCATTGCCTCCATCATATTTGTATGTTTATGTTGTGTTAACACTTGCTGACCGGTTTGGATTGATCTCCTCAAGGTCCCTCCTCATCGGTGACTACTTCATTATCCCATCCAAATTGCCATCATATGCTCGTGAGATGACCTGATCCAATGTCCTGAGCCTATGCACTTTTTAACCACCCTTATTTTTCCCTATTTTGGGTATACTGTGGCACCTAGTGTCATAGTCTCTCCAAAATGGGCCCAAAATTGAATATCTCAGAGTGTTAGTTCCCATCATTTATTATCTAATCCCAATAAATTGATATGACCATTGGATGTTGGCCTAAAAGTGAAAATACCTTGAGAACCCCAAATAAAGAAATCATCTATAATTCATTTGATCATTTTTTATAATCCACATGTCATATAAAAAATCCACATGTCATATTCAAGCACCAAATTGCTTCATTCAAGAGAAAATCTAAGTACAAGGAGCATAAAGCTATGGCTAGCTATCTTCAAGTACATGTTTTTTGATTAATTTTGTTATAATTTATCATGTAATTGCATCAACACTTGGAGGATTTATCTAAAGAGCATTGCATCACCACCATTATCATTCTTAAGGTATAATCTTGTCAATTCATTATTTCACTTCATATTTAGCCTTTTCCCTACTAAGGCTGAGCTCTCTTTATCTCATTCATCATTACTATAGTGGAGGTTAATTCCTAGAAAGGGTTTAACTTAGGTAAAATCATATACACCACCTAATTTTCCCTCTTTTTTTGTGTGCAAGCTATAGATCTAATATCCAAAATTTGCAAGATTATAGAGAGTAGACTGAGACATATCTAGTTCAAGATTTTAAATAGGCAAAAAGCCTCAAGCTATTCCAATTTACACATGTAATTCACACCTTTTGGTTGACTTTTGGAGGGAATTATTTGTAGATCATCCTAATCCTAAATCTGAAGTTTTACTTGACAGAAGTACCTTCAAGTCTATGGTGTGTAGTGAACTTGATCAACACTTTTAGCTCCAAATTTTAGTGGCGGGTTCTTCTCTATGTCTCATTTCCATATCTATACTTTTGAGTTGACTTTGAATTTTGTGTCTATCTATTTTTTCTCAATATTGTCAATTTCATATCATTTAACCTAGTTCTTGTATCTTTAATTTAATTATATCTAATCATATCTAATAAATATTCAAAAGCGAATAATCAATCACAATGCTCAACACTCCTATAGGACTAAAGTTGAGACTAATTCGTTATTTTGCAATGGAAGAGTTTGGAAATAGTTCCTAGATTTCATTATTAGGCTAGACTCCATTTCCCAACATTTCAATGAGCTCTTGAAAGAAAATATATATGAAGTAATTTATGTCGGATAGGAGATGGAAAATGATGGAAGAAAATTAGAGGAGAAAAATTAAAAGATGAATGCACAAAACATGATTATGGATAAATGATGATGATTTATTTATTATGATTAGTTATGTTCTGATTAATTTAAAAAGCAGGTTTTCAGGACCCAAAACCTTTAACTAAGGATATTAAGATAAGACATCAAAAAGATCAGTGCTTAAGAACTGCATACAAAAAGACTGGAAAAAGCCAGTGAACCGAAAGAACAACAAAACAAACAATAGCAAAGAAACAAAGAAGGTGCTACACAATAATTTTCTTCAACAAGTCCTTTGCCTTTATCACCAGCTCGCTGTAGGTGGCCCCAACAGCTTTAAGGTCTTCCATATCCTTGTTAGGTTTTTTGTCCTTCTTTTTGCCTTTGGTGCGGGTTCTGGGGCCTTGAACTTCCCCTATTCCTTCAGTTTCTGGGTCAATGTCTAGGATTTCCTTTTCATCATCCAGTTTGCTGATGAGAGTGTTGGTGTTGTTGGATGAACTCTTCAGGATGCTAAGGCTCTGTTCAGCAATGTTCTTCAGAGACTCCTCAATTTTACCAATTTTGCTAACAGTTTTCGAGAGAGTGTGGTCATTAGTGTCAGCAAGATTTTTCCTTTCCAGCAAATCCTTCTCAATTTTTTCAAACCTAGGGTTGAAAGAATCTCTTATGTCTTTGACTTTGGCAATAGTTCTTTTCAGGTCCTCTATGTAGTTGGCCATAGTCTTCCCTTCCCCAATGTTGATGGTTTCTAGGATCAAGACTCTGTTACAGAGTTTTTTGTTTTCGTCCATAGCTTTCTTGTAACCATTGATAAGCCACTCCATAGTTTCCATGAAACCTTGCAAACCCTCAGGGGGAGGGTTAGAGTGGGGGTCAACTTTTCCAGGGGTTGCCTTTTCCTCTTTAGGGGTGTGTTGGGTGGTAGTTATGTCAATATCCCTAAGAGCCTCTTCCATGGTCTCCTTTTCCAAATTTTGATTAGCTTCCAGGGCCCTTACCTGCTTGTGGGCTTCCGGTTCCTTAACAGTCTCCTCTTTCTTCTTGTGCATTTTCCTAGTCTAGGTGTGAGCTTTTGTCTTCTTCTTCACTAGCCCTTGAGGGTTCTCCTCCTCAAAGTCATCCAAAGTCTCCTCTTCTAAAGAAATGCTAATCAGGGGTCTACCTTTAGGCTTTTTGCCCTTAGAGGATGAAGGTCTGGTTTTGATGTATTTCCTCTTCTTCCCACTTTCATAATCTGAGACATCCATGTTGTCCTTAGTGTCAGTCGAAGGGTCACTTTCAGACTCCTCTTCCTCTGAGATGGCAGGGTCAGACCCCTCATCCTTAGAATCCACAGATGGATGCATCCAATCAATTTGGTTGGCCTTAAGATGGTCATAAATTAGGACCATAAGGCCTTGATGCATGGTTGTATCACCCCATGGGTTCTCTTTGTAGGCCGTAAGGGACACATTCATCGAACATAGTAGAAAATAAGGGAAGTTAACCTTATCATTGTACCTAAAGTGGTTCAGCAGAACAAATTGATAACCATAAACTTTTGTGAACCTACCATCTAGAGTGATATATCCTATTAAAACAAAGAGGACCTCCCACCAGGGTTTGGTAAAAGCCCTGGGCGGGTAGTAGGTTTTGCTCAACTTTACCAGTCATTTTTTCTCCTTCTCGGTATTCAGGTATCTTTCAATAGCTTCCCTACTGACTTTCCTATCTCTGTAGAAGTTGCACCCTTGTCTTGTGAGGCCCATAGCTTGAGCAATTAAATCTTCATCGATTTCTACAGTTTGGTCACCCATTTTCAACATGCCCTTTTTCCAATTTTTACAGAAAAAACTAGTGACCATGCCATCTCGACCATGGAGTCTCTCCATGAATTTCAAGAAGCCACCCTTCTGCAGAATACCCCAAACCTCCTTTTGTTTCCATTCCTTACAGCTACTTGGTTCATATCGCCTCCTGTTACCACCCATATTGTCGATGTTCAACACCAATTTTTGAAACTTCTAGAGCAAATTAGCTGGTAATCTTTTCAGAACTATCAAAGTAACCCAAAAAGAATGGAAACTTATGGCATTGGTAATATAATGAATGAATCTCTCATTATTATAATGACTCAAAGTACTCAAGTCGGTTCTTTTCATAATTATCTTGTCCATCAAGTATTTTAGGAGTACTTCTATAATGATCATAGCAAATGATTTGCCTGACATCTTCGAGGAGTCCTTGTTCTCCCGTCCACGTGGTAATTGCTTCCTTATTAACCACCGCATTGGTAGCCCAGTCAGCAGAGCCATTGGCCTCCCGGTAAATGTGGGAAATGTAGCTTTTTTTAAAGGTACTAATAAGGTCTCTAGTAGAGATGATTATGCTATAGATCGGCCATGAAGGTTTTGAGACCCCCTTAAGACAATTTATAATATTGTTTGAGTCCCCTTAAATCCATAAGTAGGGACAATTCCATTTTTTAGTTAGGAGGATACCTTGGAGAGCTGCCATAGCTTCAGCTTTATGATTACTTTGGATTCCAATAGGGATAGCAACCATTTCCTTACACATTCCTTTGTCATCTCTTAGAATAGCTCCACAGCCTGAAGGACCTGGGTTACCTTTGGTAGCACCATCAAAATTAACTTTGAACCAACCATGAGGGGGGATTTTTCCATTTAGCTTCAAGCCTTTTATTATGGTTGAGGTTTGGACTGTCGGTACTCTTCATATTCCACATCCTTAATATATTTGCTTCCAAAGAGTTGTTCGAATAACAAGGACCCTCAATGATCCCTATATTCACCCATTGGATTTTCTAGAACACAATATCCTGATTGAGGGAAACATCCCTGAAGATTCGATTATTTCTTTCTTTCCATAGTCCCCATAGGATGTGAGGAAGAGAGAGCTGCCACAAAGATCTCAAAAAAGAATTAGTCCATTTTATGTTCCAGGAGGAAAACAAATCTTTGATGGTATTGGGAAACACCCAGGTAATGCTAAAACTATTGAGAAATCTTTCCCAGATTGAGGCTGAGAAAGGGCAGTGGATGACAAGGTGGTCCACATACTCTTCTTCCTGAAGTCTTAGAGCACATCTATTAGGGAAAGCAAAGCCTCTTCTTTTTAGGTTGTCAAGGGTCAAGATTTTATTATGGAGGATGGTCCAGAAGAAGAAATTGATCTTGGGGGTAAGGCCTTTAATCCAAACTTTAGACCAGAAGGGATTGCCTAAAGGATTGGGGGACATGACACAATACATAGAGGAAACAGTTAGGGTGCCTTTGGGATCATATTTCCAGATCAGGGAGTCAACCTCTTTGTTCAACCATACCGTAGACAAATGGATCTTGAACTTAGAAAGGCTTGGGTGGATGCTTTCAATATTCTGCCATTTGTTACCAATACAGTACTCATCAACTAAGGAGCCAAAAGATCTTATACAAGAGGGAGCATAGGGGGCCCATTCATTGATTTATATCAAAGGTTTATCAAAAAGCCAGGGATCCTCCCAGAATTTAACTTTCCTACCATTACCAACTTTCCAAATCACTCCTTTAGCTATACTTTCTTTGCATTTAGAGGCATAATTCCATATGTGGGAACCATTAATACTAAGATCCGAATTGATAAAAGAAATCCCTCTTATATGTGGGAACCATTAGTTATGTTGACTTTGAGTTTAGAAATCTTTATTTAATATAGAAATGGGTGCTATGTGCTATCATATATAAGACTAAGGTGACTGTGTATCAACTACATGGATTGACTCACAAGTAAACAACAAAAGAGGATGCTCTTGGTGAATTTGTGACGAAACAACCAACAAACATAAGTGTTAGAGCATTTTAATAACTAGTTATGCTTTTTTCTTAGTTCACTTTGTTATGCTTCTAAGTTTAGCTTTTCTGCTTCTAATTTAACTAGAGTTTACCTTTTTTAGCTCCTCATGCTTGCACTTTAGTTCTCTAAATTTATCTTAGAGATTTTTTGTGCTTTCTTTATAAGAACATCATTGTACAATTATAATTCACTTTGTAATATTTTCTCTTGAGGAATATAGCTTTGTTTTGTTGCTCTCATTTGTGGAAGGTGTTCTTCATTTATCATTTTATCTTGCAAGTGCTTGTGTTGAAAAATTCAACACGGTATTATAGTTCATATTCAACAAACCCCTTGTCAAGCTTTAAGGGTTTCTTTTCTCAAAATCTCTGCATGGTCAAAAAATTTCTTTTGTGTGCTTCTAGATTATGATACATTCTTTGAGGTGAGTTCTAGAGATCTCCCACAAAAAAATTCTTTGGTGTGGTTTGGCACTCTATCACCAACTCTCCCTTTTAATTCTTGGGTGACTAGCATTATAAAGAAATAATCGACATCTTTGTAATGAAGATATGACTGCTCCCAGGTGAGTTGTGGATAATATACATACACTGGGTTTTTCCCTGGTACATTACCTAGGGTTCCCACCATATTTAGACCTTGAATATTGGCTCTAACAATACGGGCATGAACCACATAAGATGACATATATAAATTCTTGGTTGGATCCATTACAAATTTCTAAATTGAGTCACTAATGAATTGCACCCAATCAAATAAACTCTTGTTCTTTTTGTAACATCCTAAAATTGCAGCCCTTGCAATTTTCAACTATATTTGGGTCTTAGCGTTAGTGTTTGTGCTACTCGACCTGATCGGAGACCTGATTATGCTCATACATATCAAAAACCTCATGCAATTCATTGACGCAACTTACCTACACCTTGATCCTCGCCCAAATTAGGGTAGGACTAGGGTGTGGAGCCCTAGTCCCCCTTAATGGGGACCTATCTTGGACCCCTCCCCCTAACCTATCTCAAATTTGAAGCAGGAAAGTCTCCTCTATTTTGGCTCATGTCAAAAAATTGATTAGTTAATCCTACGGGTAAGCATATAAGAGGGATTTCCCCTCTTCTTGAAAATCTAACACACATAAGAGGTCTTCAAGCATTCAAGAATTCAAGAGTGATTGAGCATTTTCAGTCTTCCTTCAATCTTTCGAGCAGCAAGAGAGTCAAGATTTCATGCATTGAAGAGGAGATCATCATTCTACTTCATGAAATCATAATTCCATGTGGAGGCAAGCAAAACTTCACAAGGAGGTATAAGAATTTTATTTTCAATCATTTCAACATCCCCTCAAAGAGGAGGATTTCTACTTTTAGTCATTTAATTTACATTATTTCAACCACTTGGTTAATTCTAAAACCAAGGTTTGACCTAAAGGCAAACCCCTATTCCCAGCACATTTCCCTTTCCTTCTGTGTGCAGAAAGTAGGTCCATAGCTGTACTTCTGGAATTAAGCTTTGTTTGCAGAGATGGGAAAACCCTTTTTGACACGTGAAAATTTTGGAGGACCGATTTGAAGGCGACTTGGTCTAGACACACGGTTCCTGCATTGACAAATTTCACATAGCAGCTTTGAATCATCTCAAACTTCTCAAATCCAAGTGCACAAATGAATCCTGAATTTGTAGCTCGTTGTTTTTTCGTACTTTGTTTTCATTTCCAACACTTTATCTTAATTCAACTAGTCAACTTACTTAAGAGGGTCAATTGTATTCCAATCACAATCAATCTACTTAGTATTCAGTCCTTACATCATTTAGGATTGGATCTAGTAGATTCATCCCCTCTTTTGAATGCAAAGTCTTCCTCAAGCGAAAATTGAGCTTAGTGGACCCTCCTTTTCCCGTGGTGGATTCACTAAGCTCCCAATTTTTCGCTTTACATTTTGGTGAACCCGACATGAACACCCTTAATTTTGACCTTTTGTTTTTAGATCTGAGTGTATGCAATTTAAAATCCAAATTTTCAATTACAAGTTTAATTTCCTTGCAGTTTTTAAAAATTGAGAGGTTAAATTCGCAAAAACCCTATTTTTTAGATTGAAAATTGATCTTGTGATTTTTCTAAATTGGGTTAATTGTTTCAAATCTAAGAACTCTTCAATTTTACAATTCAATTTTTCATTTACATGTTCAATTTTTTTAAAAAATTAAAATTAAGTGGTTAAATTAAAAAAAAAAAACCTAATTTTTAATTTTAAAATTAAACTTGTTGGTGCAGGAGCACCTAGGCCTCATTTTCATCTCAGGTTTGATAGCAATTTTGGTTTTTATTAGTTTTTAAGTTGGAAAGTTGTCTAAGATGTTTTTGAAGTTGTTCTAAGTTGTTTGGATGAGTTTTGAACTCATTGTGTGGTTTTGGTTTCTTGTTTTCATCTTTTTGCTCAAAGTTGCCAGTTTGGAGTTGCTTGGTAAAATGATGGAAAAGTGAGTTTTTAATGTGGTTTTTGTTTTGAAAGTGCTTAGATATGTCTTATGCTTGGTTTGTAGGTGTGAGTAGTGCTCTTAGTTGATTGTAGGTCTTTAAGATCAACCTTGCATTTTCTAGGTACCAAAAGTTATCATTTAGGCATCAAAATGTCAAATTTAAGTGCTCTTGGACATGTACCAGTCCGTACAGGAGGCTAACCAACTGGGAGAGGTATTTAATCTCCTTTTTGAACTATTGTAAGGGTTGTTCATTCGAAATTATTAGGCATTTTGAGAATTTGCACTAAAAGTTCCTTGTTTTTCACTATGTTTTGACTCCAAGTGAGCACCAGTCCGTACGCCTGCTGTACTTGTCCGTACTATTTTGGAATTTTCATGTTCTCTCATGTTTATTGAAGCTTTTCCCTTTGGTGGCATATAATTTCATCAAGTTTTGAATTTTGTGCAAAAATATTTGGTTTTGACAATTTCACTGCCTTGTCTAGGAAATTGGCAAGGATGCTTGACCAACTTGGCTTCTTGAGGCCCTAAATGCTCATGGCTTCCCAAGAACTAGTTGGTCAACTTGTAAGATATGTACATACTTGTTTTGATTTCAAAAGTGCAGGTGTAAGGAGTTTTGTGGCCATGAAGCCCTAGGCAAGTGTGTCATTTGGCTAGGGTCTTTGAAGAAGTTGATGCTTTGCTCTTCTATAGAAAATGCATTCATCAGATGGACAGACTTGTCTTGTTGTCCAAGATTGTAGATGAAAGCTAAGGGACTTTCTAAGCCAAGAGAAGGAAGGTTGCATTTTCAGTTTGTGTAAATTGTAACAAAAACAATGAGTCACTGTTTTGGAGTTTGTATCCACTCAATTGCTTTCTCTCCACCATATATTGGTGTGTGTAAAGCCTGGTTTCTTCTCAATTTGTTTGTAAACAAGGAATAGGAGTGGTGTTAGATCCTACCCATGTGTTTTGTGTTCGCCAAGATCAAGCAATGATCTCTTTAGGCAAAGTTGAAGTGCCCAACAGGCTGTCACAGTCATTTATGACTTATTTTAGCATTTTAAATGAAGTTGTTATTGCATTCTTCCTCTTCCAAATAGCAGGTATGAAGGACTACAAAAAACCAAGGACAAAGCAATGATATAAAGGCACCAATCAAACCTTTGCAAAGGTGTTTTGACAGTGGTAAAGTGCAGGTCAAAATAGAAAAATAGTGAAAGGAGAAAAGTGCAGTCATAAATGTCTTGATAGTGAACAAATCTTTGTTTGTAATTGCCTAATGGCTTTTGTGCAGGGCTAATGTGATATTTGTGTGTCTTTCATGATATACATGTTCTCTTGTTTTGAAATGTAATTGGTTTTCATACCTAAGATGTGTTTGTAGACAACAAGAATGGAAAAGTTGTCATTGTTGCATACCTCTCATGAGCAATTTTTGGAAATCTTGATCCCTAACCTTGGAAAGGTACAAAGTTGTCTTTTTGTGGCTTAACTAACATGTAATAGGGTAGAACCAAGTTTGCATGGTTCATTTTTGAAGGTCTCAAACTTGTTAAACCATATTTGCCACCAAAACCCTTCCAAACCCTCCTTTTTGCACCCATTTTTGGGATAGTCATGGAGAAGGCTTAAGGGACCCTAAAAATTAGAAAATATTCAAGAACTCCCAAAAGGGTGTCCAAATATCAACTTCTTTTTGTCTGGAAGTCCATCGCTGGAGCAAGGTGAGCACAAAACCCCAAAAGGAGGGCTAATTCCTAGTAGCCCATTATAGGCCTAAAACTTGGATTTTGTTAAATCGGGTATGACAAAGAAGGTTGTAAAGCAAAAAAACCAACAAATCAAGTTGAAATAAGTGAACCTTGCATGAATCCAACACATTTGGTGATTTTGACTCCACAAGTTAGTTTTGTAGCATTTGTGAAGGAATACTAAAATAATGGAGTTGAAGCCCTTGAGCAACCAGAAAGTGTTTGACTTAGGGAGGTGGAACAAGGAGAGTTGCTAGGTTTCCTACTAGCTTGTTCCCCTCTGATTTTGGTGTCTACATCGTGAAGCAGCAAGAACCTATTACTTAGTAACCATACAAGCCTATTGGACAACTCCCTTGAACTGATTCCCTATCACTTGTGGATTGTGTAGATCTTGAATTCATTTTCAGATTTGGGTCCTTGCTTCAATTTCAAAAATCCACTTTCCCTCCTTACAACATTCAAAATTTCAAATTTTTTTTTTTAAATTAAGCGATTTATACAACAAACCCTAATTTTTAAAATTAAATTAATCTTGTGCAAATTCAAATTTTCCTTTAAGCATTTGATTGACTCAATTAGATTTTAAAGCCTCTTATCTTACTTCTAAACATCATAAAAGTCAGCCCTTAAGTGTGCCCTTTTTGTTGTCCTTTCAATTAATCATTTTATCAAACATCCTAAGTGTGTCCTATTTTGACCTTCAAGGCTTATTTTCGCATATCTTGACATCTCCAATTCCCATATCCTTCTAGAATTCCCATTAAAATCACAATATCTTGCTTCCCTAAAAATTTGGAAAAAATTTGGCTGGACCAAGTCGCTACCTACTTGGTTCGGACTTTTTCTCCTCAAATTTCAGGAGTTTGTTTTGACTGTATTTTACTGCTCAATTCCAAAGATTTGTGAAATTTTATTGATTTTAGGTCACCCTAAGGTCGAAAACAAATCTAAATTTAAACATTTTAGTTTTCAATTTAAATTTTAAAATTAAGCAGTTATTTGCATATACCCTAATTTTTAAATTAAATTGATTTATTCAACATTCCAAAATTTCAAAATTAAGAGGTTAGATAACCCTAATTTTAATTTTGATCTTCCCTCCTTTCAAATTTTTAAAATTAAGAGGTCATTTTCAGCCCTAATTTTGAATCTCTACCTTCTAAGGGATAATTTCAAATTTAAATTCAAAGGTTATTTTGACAAAGCCCTAATTTTAGATTTCAAATTCCCAGGAGATTGCAATCATTTTTCATTTCAAAATTCAAATTTACAATTTCCCTCCCTTATTGCATTAGTTTTACTACTATTAGTCCTACCTATAGTATCACTGTTAGAAGAAGTTGTAGAATTAAGGTTGCCCAAGGTTTAATTACTGAGGAGATGGAGCCTAATTTGGCTAGCTTTTTCAATGAGGATGTGGGTGGTTCTTCCAATCCTATAGATATTCTCGTTTATCCTCTTGATAGTTCTCATAATGAGGGTATCCGTTGATCAATTGGCGAAGATGGATAATCAATTTGACAATCTTCAACAATGGATGAGTCAAGAATACCCAAAAAGTGAATCTCTCCCATTGATTGAAGGATTAAAAAGAATGATTCAAAATGATAAACGTGGTGTTGATATCTTGTGTGGTATTTCTCATATTGTTAATTCTAATATCATGGCTATGAAGAGTTGTGCTGAAAACCTAGGTTATACACAACCTCCTAGTCAAGTTAATCATTTCATTCCTTTAACAACTTCTATGACTAGTGTCCCTACCTTCACAACAAACATCATGGCTACTTCTACACAAAATGTCATACCTAAAAAATGTTAGCCATGGGGGCAATACATATTCTTTCATTCCTCCTACCATGAGTGTTCCCCTTGTTACCCAATCACATTCACCACCTATAAATGTTAGTCAAGGGGGTAACTCCACTCACAATTCCTTCATTCCTCCTATGAGTCTTCCATGTGTTACACAACCTTATCCATTACCTACTTATCATAGTGTCCCACTTCCTTATTTTCAATCACTTCCTTCATTCAACAATATTACTCCACCCTCTCAAATCCAACATGTCTAATTTCAATCCTTCTACCGAATCTACAATCAATAGTCTTGCCCAAATAGTGTCTTCCTTACAACAACAAATAGCTTCTATGAATCAATCCACGTATAATGTTCCCACATTTTATGTAGAGAGCCCATTATCCAATGACATTGTTAAAGTCATCCCTCCTAAACATGTAGAAGTCCCTCAATTAGAACTTCATAATGGAAAAGGTGGTCCCTTAACTCATGTTAAAATATTCCAAACTTTGTGTAGTGACTTTTCTCATGATCAAAGGTTGTTAGAAAAATTGTTTACTATAATATTAAGGGATAGAGCTTTGAAATGGTATTGTTGTTTGCCTCCTTATTCTATTACTTCTTTTCAACAACTGGCTAATGCTTTTATTCACCAATTTCACAATAACATTGGTCCTAAAGTCACTTTGACTGATTTGATGCATTGCAAACAAGGTGTTAAAGAAAAAGTGACTAATTTTATTGGTAGATATAAGCATTTGTAATCTCAGATGTCTTTTCCTATGCCTGATAAACATATTCAAAAGATTTTTATTGCTAATTTAAAAAAATATATTAGGGATAAACTTCTTTTAACTGAGTTCACTTCCTTTCCACAGTTGTGCACAGTACTTCGCAATTATCAATTGACTGTGAGTCAATTGGAACAATCATCTTCTTCCATGGCTCTGAGTAATAAGGCTGATAGTTCTCAACAATTGTTTGCAAAGTTCAAACCAAACAAAGGTTTCATCAAATTTAGTGACAACAACAAGAATCAACTAGTAGTCGCTACAGGTGTGTCTCCTTTGTCTAAATACTTTAGAAGAGAAAAAGAATTTACTCCTTTGAATGAATCTTTGCATAGCATTTGTCTCAGTTAATACAAAGGAATGTGTTAAAACTTCTCCAAATCAAACCAATTGATCCATCTAAGACAACTTGACCTTACTTTGATGGTAAATCCTTTTGACAATACCATCGTCAACCTGGTCATGATACTAAAAAATGTTTTTCCTTTAGAATTAGGATTCAAGAACTGATTGATAACAATACCATATCTATGGTAGGTGTGAATGATTAAGGAAATAAATTTGTAGCCCCTCCTAATCAAAAACTTCAGATTTTTACTTATCCTTTACCATCCCATTCGACTAATGTGATTGAGACCAATCATCTTTCTTTCTCTCCCAATGATGTGACCATTCAATATAATAATGTGGTGAACCATGTAGATCAACAAAAACCTCTTAAGGACTTGTGCATCACATTTGATCCTAGTCAAACTATTAAAGCACCTGATGGCCCACTATACATAAGTGTAAAAATCAAAGGCATACCTTCTAGGGGAGTGCTTATTGATCCTTCTTACATGGTTAATGTGATAGCTAACTAATTTATCTATACTTTGCAATTGCATAAATTCATATATATGATGATACTATTGTGATATTTAAAGTTTTTTATGGCTTCTCTTGTCTTGCTATTGGTTCTATAACACTTCCTATTGATGTTGGAACTAAATTCTTAGATGTTTAATTTTCTATCATTCCTACATCCGATCAATTTCGTATGAAGTTGGGACATCCTTAGCTCTCTTCCATGAAATCGATCACTTCTAATATTCATGTGTTTGAAATTTCATCATAATGATAAAATCATAACTATTAATTATAGCATGTATCAACCTACAATGAGGTGTGGAGATGTTTGTCTTGATTACTTTTGGTTCGAAAGATTCTATCCTCTTCAACCTATAAGTGATGCTCTCTTTAGATCATATCAAAATTGGAAAAATGAAATGATTTTATCCTTGAGTAAACCTAGAAATCTGACACTTAGCATTCCTCTTGATGATCATATACCCCTTCTTGAGGATAATATTATTCTTTCTCCTAAGGAAATAAATACTCTTCTTCCCAAAGAGGCACCTATTCGTTCTCCTAAAGAGAAGAGTATCCTTTCTCATAAGAAAAGAGATATTATTATCCCTAAAGAAAAATCTATTCCTTCTCCTATGGATGAGTCTACTCTTTCTCCCAAAGGGAGAAAAAATTTTCCTCTTAAACATCAACCTATTCCTCTTAAGGCTAGACCTATCCCTCCTCCTCATGATGGACCCGGTATCCTTCCTACACCTCCCATTCCTCCTTTATATGGTGTGGTTCCTCCTTCATCTTATAGAAAGAAATGACCGACCTCTCCTATTGTCCAACCTAAAATAACTTAGCCCATTCATCCTTCCCTAAAAGTAGAGACGAATCCTATACTTGATGAACCTAAACCTCCTCAACTTTCAGCCAAAACTAGATGAAACCGTTGTGCAAGAGAACGCAGATGGAGACGTCGTGCTAGAGCTCGTGAAGTTGTTTCCCCAAGCATTTCTTCTCCCAAAATACCAATTGTTGACATGATTCCATTTTATCCTAAACAAGATGTTCAACCTAATTCTCCAAGATGCAAAATGCTTAAAACAAATGATGGTTCAAGTTTTATTCCTATTAGAGCTCCTATTCTTATAAATCTTGATGAAGAAATAAGTGAGAATGTTGTTAATGATGAATATGTTGATCCTAATATTTTTGATGATGAATATGAATATTTTGATGTTGACAATGATTTATCTACAAAATTTTCAAAAGAATTAATCCTAGATCCTAGTAATGAACAAAGAGACTCATCATTAAAGCATGGTCCTTTCTTGGAACTTATGATAGCTCCATCTATTCTACTCAATGTGGCTCCTCTTATGTGTTGTCCACCTTCCCGAAATAATGATCAACAAGATCAAGGGGAGGATGACACTCTTGATTAGCTTCATTAGCACCGTATATTCTCTCTCTCTCTCTCTCCTATCTTGCTTATTTGTGACATTCTTCTATTTGTTGTCCCTAGTGTTCTCTACTTGAGGATGATGCAAAGCATTGAGATCTCTTTTTGGTCTCTCCCATGTTGACTCAAAAGACACATGTGTTCCCTTCTTCCATGGTGGTTTATTTTTTTGGGGGGATGAGGATGATTCTATGCACACATATATATACATGATATACATGAGTTATCATAAAATACATATAATGCATATTGACTCTAAAGCTAGGTAAAACTACCTCATGTTTTGTGCTTTGTGTTCATTATCCTTTGATTTATCCTCTCTTGGGGGCTAAATTATTGTGATAACATGCTTGTCTTCTTTAGGTGTATCCTACCTTAAAGCAATTTCTCTTGACAAGGCATGTGCAATCACTTTAATGTGGGGGCATACACTTGGCTCATGATTCTCTCTCTTGACACTCAAACTTACTTAGCAAACTTGGTCTTTTCTTTGTAATTTTTGGTGCTTTTTATTTTCATGACTCATAGTAAGAGAACCTTACTAGTTTTAGTCATGGTTCTCTCTTTCTCTCATGATCTTCCCTTTTACCTTATCATTGAAGTCGTGATGCAGGAGCTGATGGTATGATGAAAGAATAAGTATCTGGTAGATTACTAAGATGGGGGGTGAATCAGTAAATAGAAATACTGATACAAACTTTCCCAATCTCAATCTCAATCACACAAAGTAAACTTATCAAATGAAATACCACTGTAAATACTCATAATAAAACCCGGTTGACTGTTACAACAACTTAACAATAAACAACATTAAACTTGTAAACATCGAAATTCTTTATCATATGTCAACATATTCCATTTCTCAATGCTTCCAGTTATCATGCCTTATCAGAATAGTTAAGTAGTTAATCAAATCAACCATAAGATCATAACCACAAAATCATTCACCACATGACACAAGTATTTTTGATGTGGAAACCCAAATAGGTAAAAAAACATGGTGAGATGGGACTCACAAGATAATATCTGAACTCTTCTGAAGTTCACCCTATTAGGAGCCAAGCTTGTTAAAGATTTTACAAAAGTCCTGTTAAAAACTTATCCTGTTAGGAATCACCCAATTAAGGGATTGACTACAAATGCCTTGTTAGAACCAAATACCCTATAAGAACTAACCTCAGTAGAGGATTTGAAAATCCAATCTAATGGATCACCTTGTTAGAGGATTTAATAAGTAACCAAGCTTGCTAGAGCTTACCCGGTTAGGGGATTTCAATTATGCTACAATTGTTAGAAAAAAATAGGAGTTTGCTTGACCTGTCTGAATAGCACTACACTTGCTTAATCAAATCCTTTTAAGCTCCTATGTGCCTTTACTCAAATTGTAGACTCATTATCTGGTTTGATAACCACACACTCAACTAATTTCTGCCAACTCTTGCCAACACTAAACAAAACAACTTCATCGACCTTAAATACAAATCAATTAGGTCAGTAACACAACAAAAACGTAATTCTCTCATCGAGATTACAAACAAGTCAGTACAAGTATGACCATTGGATTTCATAAAAATATCAACACATAAATTAAGAAAACCTCAAGCACTCCTTGATTACCACTACATCGAGCTCAGTAACTCATCACATGCTTTGTATTAGATACAATACATTTTGCTCATTCCCTAGACAAACAAATGTGCCAAAATATTTTGAACATGTCTTCATACAATGACCATACGTGTCACCATCATTACCACTCAACTTCATATAATAAACCAACATAATCAATTCAACAACCTTAATCAATTAGGGTTTAACAAAAACAACTGGTAGGGTTTTTACCAGGTACCGGTTCAACTCACAAACTTACATACCAGTTTACAATGTCCTTCACCAAGCTCTTCCTACCAGTTACAAGATTTCTCAACAATATCATTACCAGATAACTGACATCAATGACAACATAACATATCATTAATGCAATTGCCAACAATCTCCCCCTTTGGCATTGATGACAATACAAATATCAACACCATTGATTGTTGTTGTGATTGTGAATAGGAATCTTGGTTTATATTACCAAGTATTCACATGCTCTCTCTATCTTCAGTCTATCACTGGTTTTCCTTCCCATAATCACATAATTCTTCTCCCCCTTTGACATCAATGCCAAATTGAAAGTAAAACATGTAATGTCAAATTTCACTGTGCATCAACAACATACTACAACTTGATGCTCCCCTTGTGGAATACATCCACTACTACACCAATCCATGTAAAATTATACAAGTAGTTCAAGGACTGATGCAATCAACATCATGCTCAACTACCCTCATGAAGGGGTACAACCCCTAGTTGACTTCTAAGATACTCAAATGTAGTCTTAGGTAGAGGTTTGGTAAAAATATCTGCAAGTTGCTCCTTGGTAGAAACATGCTCTAAGATAACATCTTTTCTCTACACTTTTTCCCTCAAGAAATGATACTTCAATTCAATGTGCTTGGTTCGTGTGTACAAAACAAGATTGTTTGAAATATTTATGGCTTGTATTATCACATAAAATATTTATAGGTTCTGAAATCTTCATCTTAAAACCTTCCAAAACGTGCCTCATCCAAATAGCCTATGTGCAATTCATATAAGCTGCAACATACTCAGCTTCAGCAGTAGATTGTGAAGTGCAACTCTTCTTTTTACTACTCCATGAAACAAGTCTTCCTCGAAGAAAAAATGCTCCACCGATTGTGCTTTTCCAGTCATCAACATTTCCTGCCCAATCAGCATCCGTGTATACCTTCAAATCAAATTTTCCTCCATATGGATACCATAATCCATAGTCAATAGTACCTTTCAGGTATCTAAAAATTCTCTTCACTGCTATCCGATTGTTTCCTTAGGATTCTTCTAGAATCTAGCAACTATGCCAGCCGCATGGGCTATGTCAGGTCTACCATGAACAACATAGTGCAATTTGCCAATCATTGACCTATATTCCTTCTCATCAACGGACTTAGATTCATCTTCCTTAGACAACTTGCAACCTATAACTGTGATGCTAAAAATGTGGTATATAGAAAGGCATACACTTATAATGAGACAATAAAACATAAATGAAAAGCTTAATTGAAAACTAGATCAAAAATGCAAACCATAAGCCTTCCTTGAAATGTCCCATTTTCTTCTATTCTTGAGGACCTTGAAGGTGTTGGATTGATGAGCTTTCAACGAAGCAATGACCTCCAAAGTGGCAACTCAAGAGTTGAGTAGCTACTTGATCATGATTGGTTATGCAAATGATATGAAATGCATGATCTAAGAAACTAGATTAACATGCTATGATTAATCCAAAAGATAATTACTAGATGATTGAAATGAAAATTGCCTATAGTAATTATGCTAAAGCTATGAATGCAAGGGATCCTTATTGCTCCAAAATGAGGGATATTTATAGGATTTCCAAGGCCAAAGTTGAGGTGGTAGGAATCAACGGTCTAGATTTGATCTGAAGATATCAAGGGTCAAGATTGAGGAAGTTGGAGAAGAGGTTGGAGGAAGGGACACTTGTCATCTTTGTGGTGACAAGTTACAAGGAGCGTTTCTCATGAGAGGGCAAGTGTCCAAGGGAGGAGACATGTGGCAAAAGTGCCATGTGTCTCAAGGGGAGAATATCCACAGCATAGGAGGTTAGGATAAGGAGGTTAGGATGTGCAACATAAGATAGGGTTAGTTAAACCCAAGGTTAGATGGAATGGGTTAGGTTAGGGGATGGTTAAAAGCTAGGAGCCATGTGCTAATTTGAATTTAGAAATTCAAATAATTGGAAAATGATAATTAATCTCAACAAACTTGAGTTTGTTAATCTTAATTAGGGATTAGAAGAATTGATCTATATGGGGGACATTAATTAATTTAGAATTAAATAATTAAAGGGGGATATGAAATGGACTATATAAATAAACCATGTAAATTTATTTACTAGTAGATGAATAAAGAAATTAATTAAATTGCTTGTGAATTCAATTAATTGGGAAGGGGAAATAATCAAATAACTGTGTATTTAATTAACTATCTTCAGACCATTTTTAGGTGTATACATTTTGCCCCTCTTTGAAGCGATGTGTGATGATGCGTTGATTCAAAGAAAGCTCAATTGATGATGTTGTTGATATTGATTTTGATAGGATGCAGATTTGATCTTGATTTGATGTGGATTTGGTTTCGATATGATACTAATTTTATTTTGAGATGATAAATCTCGATATGATGTGGATTTGATGCAGTTCGATCTTTGAGATGATAAATCTCAATATGATGCCCCAGACGCCGACTGATAGATATTGATACGAGGATGCCCCCTCGGGAGATGAATCAGATAAGTTTTGAAAGTTTTTGAATTTTTCACAATTTTTTTATTTCTTTTAAAATTTTTGAAAAAAAAATTGATTTTTTGATTTTTAATGATTTTCCAATTTTTAGAGATTTTCAGAGTCAATCCAATTCATCTCTCGATAAGAAATTTGAAAACGTTGCCCTGCCAGGTTGATTAGTTGATTAGATGATTAAAAATCAGTGGACTAAAAATCCCACTTAAATGCCCCATTGTGAATTTAAAAAGGTGAATTACTTTTACCACTCTTCATTTGTGCACTTTAGTTGTTTGAGAAAAAATTCTCTGGTGGAAGGAATGGTGATCCCGTACCACCAGCATAGGTTCAAGTGAGGTCATCGATATGAGCATCCTCTGGAATATGGTCCACCGGTACGTACTTCTAGAAAACCCAGTTTTGTTAATTTTTAGTTGATTTTTGAAAAAAATAGTTGTTTGCATAAAAAAACATTTTTTAGCATTTTCGCCAGATGGGTTGCGAAAATAATTACATTTTTGAGATGGGTTTTTGATTTACGAAATGGGTTCGTAGGATTTTTTGAATATTTTTCAACTCGCATCCCAAAAAAAATCATTTATTACATGTTGCAATTTGAAAAGTCATTTTCAAAAAATAAATAAATAAAATTTAATTTTTTTCATTTAAATTGGGGCGGTGGCCACCACTAGTGTCGCGGGGGGGTCAAAGCTGATTTTCTTTTCTTTTTTTTCTTTTTTTTTTTTTGCGATTTTTTGATTTTTTTCGATTTTGATTTTTTCAATTTGTTTTTTGTGATTTTTGGCGATTTTTTTCAATTTTTTTATTTTTCGATTTTGTTTTGATTTTGTGATTTTTTCAATTTGGGCGATTTTGAATACATAATTTTATTTGCCGATTTTTGAAGAAAATGATTTGATTTGTCGATTTGTGCCATTTTTCGAATTGATTTGATAAAGAGTTTGGGTTTGTTGTCAAGGTTCTCTACTCTTTTATTTGACGTTACATAGGTCTAGCATTATTACATCATGTTGTATGTTGTAAGGGTATTGTGAAACAAACTTATCCACCAATTCTGAGAATGATCTGATTCCAGGTGTAAGTTTGGAGAACCATTCCATAGCTAGTCCAGTTAAGCTTTTTGGAAATAATCTCATCAAGTGGGTATCCTCATGTGCAAACTCCACACTCATTGTGCAAAATTCTGGTATATGATCTTGGGGGTCAGTGCTTCCATCATATTTTTCATATCTAGGAGTTTCAAAACCAATAGGAAATGGTATCATGTTTAGGTTTCTGTCAAATGGATAAGGACAGATTTCTTGAAGTGAGTATCTTCTAACATTCCCTCTCTGTATATCTTGAATTTGTGTTTGCAGTGTTTGTATTTGTTGTGTGAGAGTTGTGATAGGATTATCAACATGATTTGTTCTTATATAACCATGATTTTGCATTCTAGGAGGATCTTGATCTCTTCTTGTATCATCTCTACCCCTTCTTGTATCCTCATTGGATTGAATGTTATTTAGAATTTCTACTTCATCCCTTTTGGGAATGTAAGTTTCCTCATTGGGTCTAGTGTTACTAGGAATTGACGTGTCATTGAGTTTGAGACCAAAAATATCCTCGTATTGTTCGTTATTAAGGGGGGGTCACTTCTCTTTTGTGTCAATTTGTTCACATCAAAATCTTGGGGGAGTTTAGCACTAGATTTTGCTAACATTAGGAAATATTTTTCTTTTTCTCCCTCCAATATTTTCTACATAAATTTATTGAATTGAGGATCTTTTTTTATGTCTCTGACATGTTGTTCTGTTATTTCCTCTTCAACTTGTATTTCATCTTCGTGTTCCATGTTTCTATAGTCTTCAGGTATTTGAAACATTTATGTTTCTATTTCTGCAGTCTTTCATCTCTGAGCCCTAGTTAGAACAGGCATACACGTGTTTTTAATGTCTTGCGAGATTTAAATCTTGAGTAATATGTCACAATAAGTGATCAATTGTTGAGGAAATGATCTTTTCAAGTATTTGTTTGTTGGCAAGTGTTTCGATCTTAGTTTTGGAATGCAAATTTTGTCATTTTTTATATGACCAAGTTCAATAAGAACAATATATCCTATGATAAAGAAAGAGGTTATTCTGGTCAAGCATTGTAGTTTCGTGATAAAGGATGATAGATCCTGATGAGAAACTATGTTTGAACGTTCAGTTTATCAAAGAAAATGTGATTTTGCACTTTAAGGTGTTAGATCTTTAAAATTGTTTGAGGTGAATACTTGAGAACCTCAGCATGTCTTGCTCTTGAATATGTTTTTGATAGAAGATAACCTGATTGAATGACCCAAGAAGATGACCTAGTCTCTATGTTTGACTGTTTGAGAAATGGGTTGTTTTTGTTTTCTGATTTTGATGTAGTTTACCAGAAACACTGACAAAATGACCAGGAACTCTGCTATATTGACTAGAAACATTGAGAAATAGACCAAAAATGCTAATATACTGACCACCAATGCTGAAACATTGCTATACTGACCAGAAATGTTGCTATACTGACTAGAAACGTTGACAAACCAGAAACGTTGTTTTGCAATGTAGTGACTCTAAAGTTCAAAATAATGATGTATAGACTTAGCCAATTAAGTGTTTTAACTTAGGAGATTGCAATTTTGATCCAGCTTTGTGATTTTGAGACTTAGAGAACTGATATTTAGACCTAACAAGTACCAACTAGACAATCTAATGTTGCAACATGAGCAATTTGACATTCAACTCAAAAGAGTTGTTGATTAGACCAAGGGAGCTAACCTTTAAACCAAGAAAGCTAGAGTTTAGACTAAGAACTCTGCTGTTTAGACCAGGAATTCTGTTGTTTAGACAAAGAACTCTGTTGTTTAGACTAGAAACTCTAATGTGCTCATCATTGGAGAGTTAATGTTGAAATATGAGAAAGCTAACATTCACACCAAGAGAGCTGATGTTTGGACTGAAAATGTGACTGTTTGGACTGTAGGTGTGACTGTTTGAACTGTAGGTGCGACTGTTTGGACTGTGAATGCGACTGTTTGGACTGACAAAGCTAATGTTTGGACCAAAAGAGCTAATGTTTGGAATATGAATGTGATTGTTTGGACCGTAGGTGCGACTGTTTAGACAGAAAGAGCTAATCTGCTATGAAACTTGTGAATTTGACAATTTGAAGTTTGAGTTTTCAATGTTTGTTGTATTTCAATGAATGAGATCTTGACTTGACTTACAAACATAGAAATCAAATTGTATTTTTGTCCCAAAGGATACATAAAATGTATGTTCAAGAAGATTTAAAGAAAGCCCAAGTTTTCATGGGTTTTGAACAATTGAAAACACATCAATCAGTCTATCCTAAGGAGATTGGCTTCATTATTAGTTCTTAGCTCACAACTTGGTACCCTATCAGCTCACACAGCCTTGTCAGCCCCTAAAGGGTGCCCATGTTTTTGCCTTTGTGAGAGCTAGTGGAGTCCCATTATGAGCCTAGCAATAAGGTCTCAAAAGGGGAGTTCACACATACGCTCAAGAGGGACATATGGTGAGTATCTTAAGGAGAGATTCTTCCCCCTCCATGCACTAAGAATTTAATAATGTTCGGAGGTAAACCAGGTAGCTTCTAATTTAATTGGAACTAGTAGGGGATTCGTTTAGTGCATCGGGGTATAAACTCAATTAAGAGGTCTCCCAACCTTGAAAACCAAGGTTTGATATACCTAAAGGTACGAAGGAGAGCTATTCCCGCACACTACCATTGACCTGATTCTCATAAAATCATGTTAATTTTATAGTGGGTTGGAGTACTTGGTGTTAGTTGTTCCCACTTGGGTCATTCCCCTCTCACCGACCTTAATGGCTTAGAGTTATTAGCTCCTCAAGAGGGCAGACCCGCTAAATATATGTACTATTGAAACAAACGGATGAGTCTGGTTTTCTAATCAGCTAAGAAAGGTGAGAGCATACTTGCCTATCACCAAAACACATAAGACATGTTTGTTCATTTCCATTGTAATTAGTCTAGGTGCCTGATTTATCAAAAATAAGTGCAAAATCCCATGGTTGCAAACAAAGTTAGTAGTTTATATTGTATTCTTTGACGACAAAATAGTTTATGACTCAGGTCTTTCACAATGAAATAAGTACCCATAAAACCAATAATCTGCAAATTAGGCTTGGTAAAATGACAGTTCAGAAGCATAAATGAGGAATGCAACATACAATATTTGCAAAATCAATAAAAAATTAAAAATTCCATCAAATTGACCAAGAACACCATCATATGTGTCAAGAACGCTGCCAAATGGACCCAAAACACTACTCTGCACACCAGAAATGCTGCTCTGCACACCAGAAATGTTGTCAAACAAACTAAAAATGCTAACAAATGTCCCAAAAATGCCACAATACATACCAAAAATGCTAAAGTACAGACTAAAAGCGCTAAAGCATAGAAAACCATAAAAACAGAGTTGAGGAATCTCCCATAAATGCCATTTGAGGTGTCAGAACACTACAAAAGAGGCCAAGAACGCGATTCGGGAGCCCAAGAGAGCTAATCTACACTCCGAAAGAGCTAATCAACATGTCAATGAAATTTCCTGCAAGCAAACTTGTTAAAGATCAAAGGGGCTAGGCCCCATGGTGGGCGCCAATTAATGTGATGCTAAAAATGTGGTATATAGAAAGGCATACACATATGATGAGACAATAAAACATAAATGTGACTGTTTGGACTGTAGGTGCAACTATTTGGACTGTAGGTGCAACTGTATGGATTATGAATGCTAATGTTTGGACTAACAGAGTTAATGTTTGGACTATGAATGCAATTGGTTGGACCGAAGGTGCGATTGTTTGTGAAACTTGTGAACTTGATAATTTGAAGTTTGAGTTTTCAATGTTTGTTTTATTTCAATGGATGAGATCTTGACTTGACTTACAAACATAGAAATCAGATTGTATTTTTGTCCCAAAGGACACATAAAGTGTATGTTCAAGAAGCTTTAAAGAAAGCCCAAGTTTTCACAGGTTTTGAACAATTGAAAACACGTCAATCAATCTATCCTAAGGAGATTGGCTTCATTATTAGTTCTTAGCCCACAACTTGGTACCCTATCAGTTCACACAGCCTTGTCAGCCCCTAAAGGGTGCCTATGTTTTTGCCTTTGCGAGAGCTAGTGGAGTCCCATTATGAGCCTAGCAATAAGGTCTCAAAAGGGGAGTTTGCACATACGCTCAAGAGGGGCATATGGTGAGTATCTTAAGGAGAGATTCTTCTCCCTCCATGCACTAAGAATTTAATTATTTTCAGAGGTAAACTGGGTAGCTTCTAATTTAATTGGAACTAGTAAGGGATCCATTCGGCACGTTGGGGTATAAACTCAATTAAGAGGTCTCCCAGCCTTGAAAAACAACGTTTGATATACTTGAAGGTATGGAGGAGAGCTATTCCCAAGCACTTTCATTGACTTGATTTTCATCAAATTGCATTTATTTTATAGTGGGTTGGAGTACTTGGTGTTAGTCATTCCCACATGGGTTGTTCCCCTCTCACTGACCTTAATGGCTTAGAGTTATTAGCTCCTTGGGAGGGCAGGCCCGCTAAAGATATGCACTATTGAAAGCAAAGGGTGAGTTTGGTTTTTTGATCACCTAAGAAAGGTGAGAGCATACTCGCCTATCACCAAAACACATAAGACATGTTTGTTCATTTCCATTGTAATTAGTCTATGTGCCTAATTGATCAAAAATAAGTGCAAAATCCTGAAGTTGCAAACAAATTTAGTAGTTTATGTTGTATTCTTTGACAATGAAATAGTTTATAAATCTAGTCTTTCATAGCGAAATAAGTACCTGCAAAACCAACAATCTACAAATTAGGTTCAAGAAAATTACAGTCTAGAAGCATAAATGAGGAATGCAACCTACAATATTTGCAAAATCAATAAAAATTTGAAAACGCCATCAAATTGACCAAGAACACCATCATATGTGCCAAGAACGCTACCAAATGGACCCAAAACGCTACTCTGCAAACCAAAAACGCTGCTTTGCACACCATAAACGTTGTTCTGCACACTAGAAACATTGTCAAACAAACAAAAAATGCTGACAAATGTCCCAAAAATACCACAATACATACCAAAAATGCTAAAGTACAGACTGAAAGCGCTAAAGCATAGAAAAACATAAAAACAGAGTTGAGGAATCTCCCATAAATGCCATTTGAGGTGTCAGAGCGCTACAAAAGAGGCCAAGAATGCGATTCAGGAGCCCAAGAGAGCTAATCTACACTCTGAAAGAGCTAATCAACCTGTCAATGAAATTTTCTGCAAGCAAACTTGTTAAAGATCAAAGGGGCTAGGCCCCACGGTGGGTGCCAATTAATGTGATGCTAAAAATGTGGTATATAGAAAGGCATACACATATAATGAGACAATAAAACATAAATGAAAAGCTTAATTGAAAACTAGATTAAAAATGCAAACCTTAAGCCTTCCTTGAAATGTCCCATTTTCCTCTATTCTTGAGGACCTCGAAGGTGTTGGATTGATGGGCTCTCAACGGAGCAATGACCTCCAAAGTGGCCACTCAAGAGTTGAGTAGCTACTTGATCATGATTGGTTATGCAAATGATATGAAATGCATGATCTAAGAATCTAGATTAACATGCTATGATTAATCCAAAAGCTAATTACTAGATGATTTAAATGAAAATTTCCTATAGTAATGATGTTAAAGCTATGAATGCAAGGGATCCTTATTTTTCCAAAATGAGGGATATTTATAGGAATTCCAAGGCCAAAGATGAGGTGGCAGGAATCGATGGTCCAAATCTGATCTGAAGATATCAAGGGTCAAGATTAAGGAAGTTGGAGAAGAGCTTGGAGGAAGGGACACTTGTCATCTCTGTGGTGACAAGTGTCAAGGAGCCTTGCTCATGAGAGGGCAAGTGTCCAAGGGATGAGACATGTGGAAAAAGTGCCTTGTGTCTCAAGGGGAGAATATCCACACCATAGGAGGTTAGGATAAGGAGGTTAGGATGTGCAAGATAGAATAGGGTTAGTTAAACCCAGGGTTAGATGGAATTGGTTACGTTAGGGGATGGTTAAAAGTTAGGAGCCATGTGCTCATTTGAATTTAGAAATTCAAATAATTGGAAAATGATAATTAATCTCAACAAACTTGAGTTTGTTAATCTTAATTAGGGATTGGAAGAATTGATTTATATGGGGGGACATTAGTTAATTTAGAATTAATTAGTCAAAGGGGGATATGAAATGAACTATATAAATAAATCATGTAGATTTATTTACTAGTAGATGAATAGAGAAATTAATTAGTTGCTTGTGAATTTCATTAATTGGGAAGGGGAATTAATCAAATAACTGTGTATTTAATTAACTATCTTTAGACCATTTTTAGGTGTATGCAGTAACCATTGGTGTCCCAATAGGTTCACAATCACTCATGCGAAATGTCTTCAAAACCTCTTTCACATACTTAGACTATGTAATAAAAATACCATTCTTCATTTGTTGTATCTGCAAGCCTATGAAATTTTTTATTTCCCCTACTAAAGACATTTCAAACTCATTTTTTATTTCATCTACAAAATTGTTGCTCATGACATCATTACCTCCAATTATGATATCATCAACAAATACTTCACTGACCAGTATTTCATCTCCTTCAAACTTGAGATATATGTTACTACCATCACTAGTTCTCAGAAAGCCTATCTTCATCAGATGTTCATGAAGCCTTTCATACCATGCTCTGGGTGCCTTCTTTAATCCATATAAAGCCTTATGCAATCCGCATACCATGTCTTTCTCATCAGTCAAAGCATAACCATCTGGCTACTCCATGTATACTTCTTCCAATATCCCATTCAAAAATGCAGACTTAACATCCATCCGATATACCTTGAACTTCTTATGGGCTGCAAATACAATTAAAGTTTAGACACCTTCCAGTCTTGCAACTGGTGTAAAAGTTTCACCATAATCTTCTCCTTCTTCTTGTACATAACCATTGCAAACCAAACTTGCCTTGTTGTGAACTACAATGCCATCTTCATTCAACTTGTTCCTATATACCCATTTAGTACCTATAACATTATTATTTACCGGTCGGGGCACTAGGGTCCAAGTGTTGTTCTTCTCAATTTAATCCAAATCCTCCTCCACAGCTTTAACCCAATGATCATCACCAAATGCCTCCTTAGCAGTTCTTGGTTCAATGGTGGAGATCATGCAAGAATTCTCTCTGATTCTTCTTTTGGTTAGTACTCCAACATCCTTATCTCCAATAATTTGTTCAGGATTGTGATTCAGTCTCACATGTCTAGGAATAACATGATCATTATCTTCAAGTTCAACTTCTTCATTATCATCATCTTCTTCTGAATTTATCTGTTCTGGTTGAACAAGTGCATCATAATTTTCTTTGCCGGTTTCAAATTTTATAGTTTTTTGTTCCAAAAACAAAATGCAAGGATCTTCATCCTTTTTCTCTGAACTGGTTCCTTCTGAGACGTCAGGAAATTCATTCACTCGAATATCAGCACTCAACAATTCTCTGTGTCTAGTTGTTAAAACATTTGTAGGCCTTACTCTTGGTGGAATAGCCAAGAAATATACCTTCATCACTTTTAGCCTCAAATTTGCTAACGTAATCACCTCTCTTAATAAAACATTTGCTTCCAAATATCTTAAAATAGATAACATCAGGTGATCTTCCATACCAACATTCATAAGGAGTATTTTCCTTACCTCTCTTTATCATAACCCGGTTCATAGTGTAGATAGTTGTGCTGACAGCTTCTCTCCAAAAGGTTTTCACTACACCTCATTGTATCAACATTGTCCTAGTAGATTCAATAACTGACTAGTTTTTTCTTTCTATGATACCATTCTATTGTGGTGTCCTTGGTGTAGAACGTTGTCATTTGATACCATTCTTTTCACAATACCTAGTTAATTCCTCAAAAGTAAATTCATCGCCTTGATCTATCCTCAGAAATTTTATCTTATTACCGCTCTCTTTCTCAACTAAGGCCCTGAATTCCTTGAACTTACCAAAAGATTCAGTCTTATCCTTCAAGAATGTGACCCACATCATCCTTGAGAAATCATTAGTGAAAATCATGAAATATCTATCACCTTGAATGTTTTTTGTTCTTATTGGTCCACAAAGATCTATATGAACCAAATCTAACAAGTTCTCCATTGAAAAGGATTTGGTTTTGGAAGTTGAAGAAGTCATCTTTCCTAACTGACATTCTTTGCAAAGAGCATTAACCGGTTTGTCTAACTGAGGCAAACCTCTCATTGTCTTGGAATTACTTTAATAATGTTATCAAAGTTTATATTACAAAATCTCCTATGCCAAAGCCAACTATCGTCTATTTTTGCAATAAAATAGTTTCTAACTTTAGAATTAAGGTGAAACATATTACCTTTAGTTTGTTTCCCAGTTGCAATCAATTCACCTTTGTTGTCAAATATTTTGCACATACCATTTTTAAACTCCAGTGGGTATCCTTTCTCATTGAGTTGTGTCGCACTCAAAAGATTGTGCTTTAGTCCTTCAACCCAGTTGACATCATCTGTATTTCTCTTCCCATTAAGAGAAATAACTCCTTTACCTTTAACCATGCAGGGTGAGTCATTGCCAAATCTAACAACAACACCATCAAATTCTGTCAAGGAAAGAAATTTGCTCTGACCACCAGTCATATGATGTGAAAAACCACTATCAATGATCCAATCATTAGAGTTATCCATCCTGGATACTAATGCATTATGGTCTGGTATCTCTTCCTTAATAGCTACAAACACAATATCTTCACTAGCATCACCATCAAATTCTTCATTAGTGATACCACTATCAATAGCAATAAGACAATCTCCCTTGCCTTTACCCTTATACTTCTTGAATTTATCTCTCTTGTGTTCATTTTCATCATTAGGACAATTAGCCACTATGTGACCAATCTTGTTGCATGCAAAACATTTTAAAGGTAATTTACCTCTATATTTACCAGTACCTCTAGGCAACCGTTTTGCCAACAATGCTTCAAGCTCCACTAGACTATCTTCATCATTAGCATCTCTTCTAGATTTGGATTCATAACCATGACTAGTATCTCTACTTTTTCTCACAGATGGGTTAGAAATAGAAGCTCTAAATGCAAACTTAGTTTTTTGTACACTACCATCATAACCATTTAATTCAAAAGTAGTAAGCTTACCAATGATGGAGTCAAGAGTTACCCTAGTTTTTTCAATGGACTTTAGTTCCTAATTAGCTACAACTTGGATAGCGTAGACTGGTAGCAGGGTTCTCAGTACCTTACTAATGACTATGGCATCTTCCACTTTCCCTCCTGCACTCTTAATTTCACTGACTATCTCTTTTATCCTTTGACCATACTATTGGATATTCTCACCTTCAATCATCCTCATGTCATCAAACTTTCCTCTTAGACTCTCCTCTTTAGAAATCTTAACATGTTCATCACCACTATAAATCTCTTCAAGTTTTTTTCATACCTCATATGCAGTTTCAAGACCATTAACATCTACATATTCAACATCAAACAAGGAACTGATAATAGCCTCCAATTCTTGATGATTTTATTGTTGTTCTTTCTTCTGATCATCAGTCAAAATCCCAATAGGTGCAATATACTTAGTATCTACATGATCCTAATACTGACTTCCCAGACTCTTGATGTAAATTTTCATTCTATCGCTACATATCCTATAGTTTTCTCTATTGAACTTTGGACCTTCCTTCTTCATCATGATCTAGCAGATCGTTTCCTCAATCTGTTAGGCTTAGACCTTAGAAGACTAGAAGAGCTCTGATACCAATTGATGCTATGGTGAAAGAATAAGTATCAGGTAGATTACTAAGACGGGGGGTGAATCAATAAATAGAAAAACTGATACAAACTTTCCCATTCTTAATCTCAATCACACAAAGTAAAATTATCAAATGAAATACCACTATAAATACTCATGATAAAACTAGGTTGACTATTACAACAACTTAACAGTAAACAACATTAAACTTGTAAAACATCCAAATGCTTTATCGTATATCAACATATTCCATTTCTCAATGCTTCTAGTTATCATGCCTTATTAGAATAGTTAAGTAGTTAATCAAATCAACCATAAGATCATAACCACAAAAGAATTCACCACATGACAGAAGTATTTTTGACTTGGAAACCTAAATAGGTAAAAACCATGGTGAGATGGGACTCACGAGATAATATCAGAACTCTTTTGAAGTTCGCCCTGTTAGGAGCCAAGCCTGTTAAAGCTTTTGCAAAAGCCCTATTAAGAACTGATCCTGTTAGGAATCACCCAGTTAAGGGATTGACTACAAATTCCTTGTTAGAAGCAAATACCCTGTAAGGAGTAACCTCAATAGAGGATTCAAAAATACAATCTAATGGACCATCTTGTTAGAGGATTTAATAAGTAACCAAGCTTGTTAGAGCTTACCCGGTTAGGGGATTTCAATTCTGTTGTAATTGTTAGAAAACAATAGGAGTTTGCTTGACCTATCTGAATAGCACTACACTTTCTTGATCAGATCCTTTTAAGCTCCTATTTGCCTTTACGCAAACTGCAAACTCATTATCCGGTTGACAACCACACACTCAACTAATTTCTAACAACTCTTGCCAACACTAAATAAAACAACTTCATCGACCTTAAATACAAATCAATTAGGTCGGTAACACAACAAAAACCTAATTCTCTCATCGATATTACAAACAAGCTGGTACAAGTATGACCGTTGGATTTCATAGCAATCTCAACACATCAATTAAGAAAACCTCAACCGCTCCTTGATTATTGCTACATCAAGCCCAATAACTCATCACATGCTTTGCATTAGATGCAATACATTTTTCTCATTCCCTAGACAAACAAACGCGCCAAAACATTTTGAACTTGTCTTCATACAATGACCATATGTGTCACCATCATTACCGCTCAACATCAAATCATAAACCAACATAACCAATTCAACAACCTTAATTGGTTAGGGTTTAACAAAAACAACTGGTAGGGTTTAACCTTTTACATTAGTTATAGGTTCAACTCACAAACATACATAGCGGTTTACAGTGCCCTTCACAAAGCTCTTCCTACCGGTTACAAGATTGCTCAACAATATCATTACCTGAAAATTCACATCAATGACAGCATAACATATCATTAATGCAATCTTCATGCAAATGCCAACATAACTCTTGACACTCAAAGTTACTTAGCAAACTTGGTCTTTGCTTTGTAATTTTGGTGCTTTTTCTTTTCATGACTCATAGTAAGAGAACCTTACTAGTTGTAGTCATGGTTCTCTCTTTCTCTCATGATCTACCCTTTTACCTTATCATTGAAGGCGTGATGCAGGAGCATCCCCAGTCAATGAGAAATCTTGCATCAACCAAAATCATTTCCTTTCTTGTTTAGTTCTTTGTGCAATTTCAGTATTCTTACTGATATGTACTGCCAGTTGCTTGTTCTTCATGGCAAATCTTGTTTGTGTTGGTATTATGGATGTGTTGCATTATTTTTTTCATCAATGTCAACACTTATCCTTCTGGAGATCTTTTTATGTTGAACCGACACATTGTGTTCATCGGCAAGTTCAGTGACTTATGCACAGTCACCGGTATATTGTTCATTGATACGTTATATTGTTCACTGGCACTAAGGATGACTTGTTATCATTTGGAGATCACTTGGTTATGTCGAAGACATGGTTTGAATACTTAGTTTTGTAATTTTGGTTAATGGTCTAATCGGGTTGACATATTTGTTGTTACTGGCAAATTGGTCTAGGTTATGGACCGGTATGCATTATCTATTCCTGATCAGCACGACACATTATGGAGATGATTTATTGATTAGATATTGTTGTAAATGTATTAAGCCGACATGATGCATCACATCTTAACTTGTTTTTAATTAATTTTATTGTAATATTCTTAGTGAGCCAACCTACACATTTGGTCTTAGGTTTTGTATATATGTAAGATCTCAATTGATGAGATATAGGATATGATATATGATATGTAAGGTTATGGTATTGTAACATGGTATGTGCGAATATTGAAGATCATATGAGCAGACCATAGAGAAGGTTCAAGGAAGGTTTGAAGGTGATTATCAAAGCTTAACCAGTATTGAATCCAACATTGGAGATACTATTTTGAGCAGTACATTATTCTAGGATTTAACTATCCTACTGTAGTCATTGCGACTCCCATTTGAGTAGTGTGCTCTAGGTGGTTGGCCTTTCTGCATGTGTAGACCCCATTTGTATACACATATTATCTACAGTAGTATCATCTGATGGTGGGTAAGGTCTCCCACCATGGTTTTTTCCCTTACAAGGTTTCCATGTTAAAATCTTTGTGTTATGTGTTGTGGATGTTGTTTCTCTTTATGTTTCATGCATTACATTTCACTGGTATTGATATTAACTGTTAATCTGTTAATCGACATTAAGTTTGGTTTACCAATATTAAGTATCAAGTTTTATTAAGTTGTATTTGGGTTGAAATTCATAGACAACTGATTCACCCTCCTCTCTCAGTTGTCGTTCGGGTCCTAACAGTTTGCAGTTTCCTAGCAGTTTCATGTGGTTGATTCTAGATTTCTAGTTCATTCGGGTTCTTCTTCGGTCAGTTATCACTTCCGGTTGGTTGTTTCTTGGTTCCCGAGACAACTCATGTGCTTACCGGTTGGTTTTCCTTCATTACCGACATGATTCATGGCATGTGGACCCATCTTGGGGTCTTGTCTGATGTTCTTTGGCATGTGACCATCCTTCCTGTTGAACCGCATCACTTGGTTGTTATTTTCCGGAAGGATTTCTTAAATCTTAGGACTGACCTAATTACACATTTCATTTTCCTGCATTGGTGAATGTAATCTTTTGAGGCTGACCCGAATATGTTCCGGTGGCTATAATATGATGTTATGTAATCATTTGTGAAGGAAGAGGAGATAGAACTAAGAATAAGGATTGAGATTTGCATGTTGTGATCTAGTTGATTCTTAGAGTCCCAGTTGGATTGTATCTGGCTTGAAGCCTACATATAACTGGTCAACTACCATATGTTCTTTGATGATAATCTGATGATTACCGAATGATTGTCAGAAGTTCTATGGCTGGAATATGATATGTTTATATAATTTTGTTATGTTTTCTTGTTGTTTTTATTGTGTCTCTCTCACTGCATAAGCTGGTTGACTCTTCTCAGGGTTTTTACCAGTTATGGTTGCATCAAGTCGTAAGATCCTAAAGTACATTGAGGGCATGGTGAATCTTTCCTCTTTGACGTGGTGAAAGTATTTCAATTTTATTCCTTGTACTTTACCACAAGTATTTGTGTAAGCTCTATTGGTCATTTAGATGAATTGATTATGTGTTGTATTGATATTTTGTCACTACTATCAACACTAGCTGTTTGGATGCTTTATCGGCACCCTTCTAGTCCCTGTAGGTTGAGAAGTTTCTTTTTGGTTTGGATCCGGCATGATCCAGTATGGTTTGGTAATGGAATTGGCTTATTCATGATACTCATGTTCATATTCATTCAGTTGGTTTTGCTCTGGTGATTGGATGCAATCCTATTTGCTTGGAAGCTTGGCTTGTGGTTCCAGCGAGGGTCTCACCGACCAAGCTTTTTATGAAGATCTTTGATGATATACATAAGTGGTGTTGTTGCAGATTCTGTTGGAGTTTAAGGATGTTGTTGGTGATCATGTTCGAGACTTGGTGGATGGAGATAATTGCTTTAGCATGTGGACCTATATTGGGTTTCGGTTGATCTAGGTTATGGACCAGTTTAATGAAACGTGTGGATTGAACCTCTCGATGCATTTCTGGGATGTCTTATGTGTTGGATATTATTTGTTTTTTCTAAGGCCAACATGTTTTGTAATTATGTAATTGATTTATTGTCTGGTAGCTGACCTGATTGTTTATGGTCGAGGGTTTGTATATATATGATGTAAGATCTCATTGTAGATCATATATATGGGAATGGATATGGATATGTAATGTGTGAATAATGTAATATCTTTCAGGAAGAGGATTTGGTCGATCATTGAAGATCGAATTGGGTTTATGTTAGAGGATTTAATCCTTTGGTATTGAGCTTAACCGAAACTGTACTCAGGCATAGGAGATCCTATCTTTGTAGTTCAACGCATCTCTGGATTGTAGTCTAGATTTCTATGTAGTTAGTGAGACTCCTTTTGTGATGAGCAATGTGCTCTAGGTTGTTGGCCTTCCTGCAAGTGCAGGCCCCTCAATTGTAATTAACATATTTACTACAGAAGTATTATCTGACTGTGGGTAGGCTTCCCACCATGGTTTTTCCCTTTACCAATTTTTTCACGTATAAATCTTGGTGTTATGTGAATGGTATTTATTCTATGATAATTGTTTATACTTAATTGGTTTAACTACTATTCTAGAATTTGGTTTAAGCATTCTGGTATTAATGTTTTGGGTTCTGGTATGAAAGTTTTAATTGCTTAAGGTTTTGGTAATCTGTGACAACTAAGTCACCCCCCCTCTCAGTTGTCTTCCAGTTATTTGAACTATCTAACAAGCTCATACTCCCACTAAAATGGGGGCTAAATCTAACATCCTAAAATTGCACCCCTTACAATTTTTGACTGCATTTGGGTCTTTGCCTTAGCGTTTGCACCCCCCGGCCTAATTGGAGACCTAATTATGCTCATACATATCAAAAACCTCATGTAATTCATTGATGCACCCTTCTTGCACCTTGATCTTGCCCCAATTTAGACCAAAACCAAGGTGTGGTGCCCTATCCTCACTAGGACCATGGCATGGCGCCCTGGTCCCCCTTAATTGGGACCTATCTTGGACCCCTCCCACTGACGTATCTCAAATTTGAAGTGGGAAAATCCCCTCTATGCCGGCTCATGTAAAATTAATCAGTTAATCCTAAGGGCAAGTATATAAGAGAGATTTCCCCTCTCATTTAAAAATCTAACTCACATAATAGGTCTTCAAGAATTCAAGAGATCAAGCATTCAAGCATTCAAGAGAAATTGAGCATTTTTAGTCTTCCTTAAAGCTTTGGAGTCAAGATTTAAAGCATTGAAGAGGAGATCATCATTCTACTTTATGAAATCATAATTCCATGTGGAGGCAAGCAAAACTTCACAAGGAGGTATAAGCATTTCATTTTCAATCAATTCAACATCCCCTCAAAGAGGAGGATTTCAAGAAATCTTTTGTTTCTTGATCCTTAGTCATTATCATGATTGTCTTAGGTCTAACAATACCAAACACTTTTTTGATACCTTCTAAGGTTAGGTCTGCATATACTGAGCCATCCTTGGTCATCATGCGTTGTTCCAAATTGTAATTAAATAGACATTGTTGCACTAGCACATGCGCTTCTACAACCATAGGAAAGCCTACTACCTCCACTGCTCCACTCTTGCCAAGGTTCTTCATCTCATCTGTAGATATGGGTTCTCTTATTCATTTGATAACGTCATCTAATTTACAATGTCCCATGTGGGTATCTAATATGAACCTACATTCAGACAACACTTGTAGTTATTTCCATTTTAATTCTCTCTTGAACTCAACTTTCCTAGAATACATGTGCTCTTCTCTATAATTCCTAATAAAAGCCCCTAATTACAACCCAACTAACTATCAAATTATCCAAACTTGAATTTACTGTGATATTATGTCCTCATTACCTATAACAATTCTTAACTACAAATTAGGGTTATAGATACATACCTACACAACTCGTAGAATCACCTCTTCATGTTGTAGAGGATAGTGCAGACAATCGTGAAGACTCACCTCCCTTTATGTACCCTAGCCTCGTGCTATGGTACTTGAAAATTTTATCCTGTTTAATTATGTACCATTGGTATTTTTATTTGTGATGCATAAGAGGTGAATGATTTACAGCTAAGTGTGAGAAATCATGCAATATGACCTATAATATTACCTTTAGTGGGTGGGAGATTCAAAAAAGGACATTTTTAATTAAAACTATACTTTCTATGTTAGAGTGTATCTTTTGTTGTGTATGCGACATTAGGCCTAGAATTTGACGGTCTATATGGTTTTTTTTTTCACTTTTAGACCGTATCTGACATGCTAAAAAAATATTGGACCGTATTCATTGACATGCTATTTTTTTCTAAAATTGTATATATGACACTTCAAATTATTAATAAACTGTAAAAAATTATAGTAGGTAATATATATTATATAGTATATTATAATTTTTAATATTCATATATATTATTTTAGAATTTTATTATAAAAATACAAATATATTTAAAATATTTTAAAATGGTAGCATACAGTTGTTACTAATATTTTATAATATTTTAATATGAATTTTTAGTATTATTTTCTTATATGAATTTAGAAACTTAATAAATTTATTTATTTTAAATATTTTTTATATGAATATAAAAACTTGTCATAATTGAAATGATATTTTATTATTAATTTTTAGAATAGTTTCTATTTTAACTATAAACAAGATTTTTGAGTATGAATTTAGAAACTTGCATAGTAAATTTAATTATTTTCATATATTACAAGGATTTTCATTTCTTTTCATTTTAATTATCATCTTTTTAAAATTAAATTGAAACCAGAATTAAAAACTTTAAAATTATCATTAAATTCTTTATGAGAGAAAATAAAAAATTAAATATTGTTTTGACAACTACTATTTTTCTTAAAATGTCAAATAAAAGACATTGCAATGATGAGACCATTATAAAAAATTCATATGACAGACAAAGATGGTCGTCAAATTCCAAACCTGAGCAACATGTACTTTTCACTTCGTTGTTGTTCTAAGTATCTAGCCTTTTGTTGGGATTTTGTGGGCTATTTTTTCTTTGTTACATGGAAATTATTTCAGGTTTTGGGGTTATTGGTGTTATATTTATCGTTTGACTCTTAATGCAATCGAATGTTCTTTTCCTCCGATGTCTACAAAATACAATAGCATCTTATAGATCATGAACGATGAAATTTATCTGTCTTTAATGTTTTAGAACCAAAGTGATTCACAAACTGATTTCTTCTTGTGCCTCATGAATGTGGTTGTTTTGGATTCCAAGAATTTCTTTGTTAAGGTTATTTTATGATTAAAGGAATTATTTAGTCATTTCTTCCACTACTCACAGCGTTTCATCCTTTGGGCTTCTACTTTGTCTAGTTTTATGGAGTGTGTGAAGAATATTGTCTCACTTCTCTTTGTGGTTTTCTCAAGTGGCTATCTTTGCTCGAAACTTTTGCAACTCAATTAATATCATTATTATACTTATTTATGTAGCTTGCAGGAAAACATGTAGTTCATTTTCCATTTGTTAGCAACCACACCAATTACATAAAACGTGCTATTTTCTCCACGAACCCGATTTTAGTCTCTTTTAAGTCATTTCAAAGAACATTTTACCTTCTTTCACCATTCACATAATTTCATTCCTAAAAAATGATGGGTCCTCATTTTCATGGAATAAATGGGGCATGTTGTGAAACCTCACAACAGATGTGATTTAAATTAATAAAGGACTTTGATTTAATTAATTAATTAAATGCATATAGAAGTTCTATAATGCATAGTATAATGAGACACACTAAAATGGGTGCTAACTAAGCATGGAATTGTACATCCTACTCAAAGGTGTACAATTTATGACACTACAACATCTCACATGTAAATGTTACTAATAAAGAATATAGAATACATGAAATATGAAATACAAGAAGGTAACTTAAGATTTCATGCCAACTGCATCACAATAATACAAGTAATGATATGTGAAATATGATCATTGGAGTCTCTAGGTGCCACTAACCCAATGGTCATTTGCAAACCAAGAGACTGGAACATGGTTCAAGAACATTTCCACCCAACCACTTAGCGTACACTTCCCTAAATTTCTTCATACTTGAAGAATACCTAACTCTACACAAGAAACCTAGCAACTTGGAAATGGTAAATATGATAGAATCTAGTGCAACCTGCGATATCTACATGCATTTCACATATAAGAATGCTATATCCTACTATTAGGATAATGGTAGAGAAAATAAATAATAAGAAAACATTTGTCTATTTCAATGAAACAAATGGCTTTGGTCAAAGCACTTTAAATTGTATATATGTGGGTAGATACTAAAAACAAGATCTAATATTTTTATTAGCCCATTTTCAATACCCATATATCAAAAGGTAAATCCATAATCATACATAGAAAAGAAAAATACTTTCTTTATCAAGATAATTCAAAACATAACATGCATGGTCTAAATCATAAATATTTTCATGCAAAAATGATAAATATCTATATGATACTTTGTACAGTTCAATTTATAATAACAAGTAATTCCTGGTTATATATATTTTCTAAATTCTGAAAAAAAAGTTTAAAAGATAATTCAAAACATAACATGCATGGTCTAAATCATTAATGTTTTCATGCAAAAATGATAAACATCTATATGATACTTTGCACAATTCAATTTATAATAACAAGTAATTCCTAGTTATATATATTTTCTAAATTTTGAAGAAAAGTTTAAAACTACACTATTGATCCATAACCCTTGGCTATTCAAGATATGAGAATGATTATAGTCTTCCAAATTATAACAATGATAATAATTAAATATCTGGGCTAAATATAGTTTTACCATCACTTCCTTCGCTCAAGTTTTCCATACATTATTCTTGGTTTTGTATCCTTCATCATTTCAAAGATTATTTCTTTGATAATGTTATTATCTTAATAATTTCCTCCAAAGATTATTACTTTCCTACAACTCCACCTTCGCTATATATCTTTTCACTAAGTTTATGATAACCAAAAATGATACTAACTAGACACTTAGTAATGACTGTAAACAACTTGAACCTATTTATAACACATTTTAGAACTTTCCGTAAGTTATAACTATATTTTATGTTGATAAAGAGAAGGTTTCTTACTATTCCATCATTGTATTTTCTTGGAAAAAAAGTTACCAAAGCATGTAATACTTAATCCCATTCTCTATAATAAAAAATGGTTATCTTAAACAAAATAAATCATAATATAGATTCTATTAATATTCTAGCATTATTGACTAACCCTAACTTAATATTATATTCTACCTTAAGACTTGATTGATATTTCTATGCAACTATTGATTAAAAATGGTCTATTAGTAAAGCATATTAAATATCTAATAATTGGTATGAAAGGTGACAACTAAAAATTCAAGGTGGAGTTCTACTTAAAAAGGAATTTCAGGATAAAATTTTACTTCTAATATAGTAAAAAATCATGCAAGGAAAATAATCAAGGTAAGAAATGATCAATTCATATTGCAAGTGTTGGCTTCCATTCATGGTTTTACTATCAAAGAATCAACAATGTAGGGGCGATGCATGTAAATTAATGAGATCATTTAGTATGATTTCAGGCATTTCCACCATAGATCCTTATTGGTATCAAACACCATCGCCAAAAATTAGAGCATATGCTTGCATTATGGGGAAAGATAAGAACTCCAACTTAGATGGGTTCCTTACCTAGGAATCCTCGACATTTTATGCTAGACACTAAATATAGGCTAAAAGAAATTATAACAAGTCATGTTTAATAAATTTGTACTTCTTTGATATATTTACATGTTACTAAGAATGCATATCACTAATCTACTTAGCTATATGTTTTAATTGAATAACATAGTATCTCAAAAGATTGCGACCTTACATTGAAAATCTTTATGACATGCATAATTAAATTTCTATGACAATGTGATTGCATGAAATGCATATGCCAAATGAACTATGTGTAGATTATAATACTTATAGTGCAAATTAGATGAGAAGAATTTAACCTTGGCAAATAGTATGAAGGGGTTATCACATTTCATGCAAAATATAAACACATAGAAAAGCACTTAGTTTACTATGCTTAAAGGAATATTTGGAATAAATTGTAGACGCAAACATCTTGGAGACACACATGCAACAATAAAAGCATAGATACGATATGCGATTCAATTAATAATATATTTCAAGATAAGAATAATTATTTGACTGAGTGCAACAAGTGTTGCATTCTAACCAAATCACAATGATTTCAAAATATGCATAAAATTTTTGGTCTTATAATACATAAAGCAAGGAATAATCGATCCAAGACAATCAAGAATACTTTTACATGAAATGAAGGAAAATAGATAACTTATATATCATAGTTCGATATGATGCATACATTTTAATATCAGTCAATATCACACACTCAATTTTTGAGGAAGACCTATGTTTACTCCTTTGTTGTGGGGTAAGTCATGCATGAGCATTTTTTTCCCCCATCCTCTATCCACTATCTCAAAACCATGTCATTGTTTGGATGTTTTTCCGAACTTTTTTTTGTTTCCTTTTGTTATCTCTCTTTCTAAGTCTCTTTCTCTTCCTCTACCATAATACATCTCTCTTCCTTTCTAATCAATTCAAAAATGTTACATCCTTCCTTGTGATACAATTTATACTTTTACTTGCATAATAATTTTGTGGTGAATTCACATTTGGTTATGAATTGCATTAGTTTGATGAGATTGAGTGAGCTTTTGTGGAATGAATGTTTAAACATTAATGATTAGTGAAATATTATTAATGTTTTGATTTTAAAATGGTTGTTTGTTATGGCCTAAATACAATCATGGTTTTGAGTTGGTTGCAAGGCATACCACCCTACCCTCTAGGACCTAGTGTAGGAGCACCCCATTGTAGAAGCACAATCAGGATGTCCAAGGTCACTATCTGATTATATTTGGGTCATTTATGAATTGTAAAGAATTTATGTATGTATTTTAGTTCATTTTTATCCAATGGAGTCATAATGTAAGGCTACTTGAGCCATTTGTGTAAAAGTTGCATAGTTGTCCATTTAGGACCTAGTGGGGTCAAAGAGTCAAAATGATGTAAACATGCCATGAAAGGGCATAAATGCTTGTAAAAGTTCATTTAAGGGTTATTTGATATGTTTATAAGGTTTTTGTCAAGTTTTGGGGTCATTATGTGAAAATGTCACAAAAAGTTGTCAAAAAGATGAAAAGTGGCAAAAATGCAATAATGCAAAATTGCATTAAAAGTTGTAAATGGGAAGTTGAAAGGTCTTGGAGGTAGTTATAAGGTCCAAACTGACCAAGATTCTATAAAAGGCTGTATTTGGTCGAACCAAGGGGGAATGAGAAGGAGGATAACAATTTTGAACAACTTGTGTGTTCATAAGCTTGCCATTTTGATAGTTTATGTTGTTACTTTGTTGTTTTCAGGCCTTGTACGGACCTGTACAGCCTAGAAACCATGTATAATTATCATGGTTAGATATTATTTTGAATTATCTTCCTTCTTTTTTTGGTTTGGAGTGATTTCATCGAGAAACGAAGAAGTTATGGATGTTTTACGGATTGCAACTTCTAGATTTCCTGAAAATAGTCATGTTGTAGCGTATGGTACAGACTCATATTAAAAATGTATGACTTGTAAATGGATTCATTGGAAATATTTGTGATTAACCTTTATTTCTCTTTTGGTTTGGATCGATTTCATTCAATTTTGAAAAAGTTATGTAAGTTTTGGTGAAAACAGATTGAAAAACCATTAATAATGGAGGTGTGTACGAGGGTTTGTTTATATCTCAAATTATAACCATAGGAAAAATATTAATATTAGATTTTTTGAAAGTATATTGAAGGGGCTTCAATATTAATTTGATTTGGGATCAATTTTTTTTGTTTTGTAGAAGTTATTTGATGCCCTAGGTGGACTGGGCATGGGCATTTCTAGTTTTATTTATGATAGTCAAAACAGTCTCCGTGTAGAGATAACAAATTTTAAATGAACTGTTGGATTTTGTTAATATTTGGATATGTTTTACAAAACCTAATTATATACAACTCCACTGAAGGGATTTATCTAATCTTATCATGTTTGAAAGTTGTGCATAACAAAAAACACAGTATCAAAACTGTCACAACTGGGACAAATTTGGAAGATGTTTACTAACATGAATTGGATGGACTCAGTGTTGATGGGTAAGCGTTTGTAAGGGATTTACAATGTCTTATGAAGTTTTATGAAGGCCTATTGAATGGCATATCCAATATAGAAGGATGAGGTATGGATACCTTAAGAACAAGGTATGGTTCATGACTATGTTGAATGCTCTTGAATTTGTTTTTGGAACCAAGTCTATTATTTCAAGTTTGGATATTGGATCAAATGTGATAGATTGATCTTGATGGAGAAGTTGTTTGATGCCTTAAATGAATAGTTTGGAATGAACCTTGAAGGGTTCTTGAGTGAATGTGTTTGGAACTATGGTGCTTTGCATCAGGACCAGAGGGAGAGTATCACTAGAGAGAGGGTTAGAGACGTGAGAATAGGCGAGGCTGCCATTTGAGTCTATGCACACACTCATGAAGTAATAAATTGCCCTTAGTCAAACTTTTGATGGTTTTGCCTTGTGTCTCATCTAGTATGTACAGTTGAATTTGTAGTGACTTTAGATGTCAAACCTAGACTTAATCTTGGGTACGCTTAATTAATGTATTGAGCTCGATCTCCTTAGTTAATCTAATGACATATGTAATGATTTTACTTTCAATATTATTTAAATGATTACTATTAATGCATATGTATCAAGAGATACAATTACCTATAATGTATATACGCATACATATATATAAATAAAATATACATATAAGTATATATGTCTACATGTATATGCTTTGGTATATAAAGATATATACATATTAAGAATAATATATTTACCGAATGAGAAATTTAGGTTTAATACACTATGGCTAATTAACCAACTTTTGAAAGTCAAGATTTGTAATATCATAAGCCGTTTATTAACGGCTATTTCAAACCAAGTTTCGAATTACTTATATAACTTATGAAATTTAATTATAAGCCAATGTAGGCAACTACTATATTGAATCTCATCACATGGATTTAAATGAAATAATAACTACCAATTCCTTGAGGCGTATATTATAATATCAGCCTTGACTTTTAAAATGACACACATCATCTAATAAAATTATAATCGCCTTTTGCTTATAATTTTCTTATGCTCATATAAGGATTAGGAGTTGTAGATAGACTGCAAAAGAGAAAAGATATTATGGAGATGTTTTTTTATATATTCAGCCTAAGTTATGATTGCATAATATAATGCGAAGGTCTAAGGTCTATGTTGAAACTGAATTCAGGTCTTCTCATTTTTCTAAATAGACTTTGTTTATGTTTGTTTTTTTAAGAGTTTTCTATATTATTATATTTAGAAAAGATTGTTTATGTTTTTTTTTTTTGTTTTTTTTTTGGGTAGAGTTTTCTATATTTAGAAAAGATTGGAGAGCATACTCCTTTGTCTTTATAAATAGAAATTGAGCATGAACTCTTAATGTTCAATTTTCCATTCAAGAAATGTAGCCCATAGTGGGCCTTTATTAGACTGATAAATGATATGGAAAGAGTTGCATGTTGTAGTTTTATTTTGAGAACTCAATTTAGCTACTGGTTTTTGAGTTAGTTAAATATTTCAAAATGAAACAAGGTTAGTTCTAAGTGAAAGGTTTAGCGTTATATGCAGAAATAAAGAAGTGATATGAATCATTGCAGATAACGTTGGTCTAGAGAATCTATGTTATATTCTATCACCATATTTATAAGTAGCAAACATTAATATATGTATATAATAAACAATCAATTTAAGAAAGATAAACTCCTATTCTTGTGTATACGCATGGAGGCACAAAGGAATTGTACATTCATATATGCATGTGGAGTAGGAGGTTTTAAGAATCCTTTGAACTCTATACACACCAAGACTCAAGATAAAAAAGGGAATGAAACCCTAAGAGATGGCTAGTGAGCTAAGTCTAGAGTTGCAATCCTTAATAAGAGCTATGTATTATATACACTCTAAATTTCTTAATGATTAGGTAATATTTTTAAGATACTTTTAGTTATTAAGCTAAACTTGTTATTGTAGACACCTAAAATTGTCCAGTTTAATTAAATAAATATCTTTATTTATTTAATTATTTTTTCATAATTCTTCTATTAATTAAATAAATCTTTATTTATTTAATTAATTCATTTATTCTCTTCTAGCCTTATTTCTCATTTAAATAAATACATTTATTTATTTAATTGATCCCACTTCTTCTATTAATTAAATAAATATTTATTTATTTAATTAATTCATTAACCTTTTCCACCCATGACACATGTCATTCATCTCTTAATTCCTACACTAACTACCCTCTCATTATTTTCTTATTTTCTTTACCTACCCTTTAATCATAGCCGACCATTTATCTTTTACACCTCTCAATCTTATCCCTCCATTTCTTAAGTGTCTTCTATATAAGGAGATGCTTTCTTCATTATTAGCCCTGATCGATTGACTACCCAACTACGCTTTCAAACTTTCATATGCGGTTCTACTTGCAACCACATTTTCGTTCTTTGTTGAGCTCTTGTGCACATATAAAATCTGAGAGCAAATATATCAAGCAAGAGCAATGGAGATAGGAAGAATGGAGATTCAAACCCTATTGGACATGTGATGGTATAATCTTTGTGATTTCATTTTATTTGCATTGTCTTAGGTAATCTTCATTTGTTATGGTGGATCTTTGTTGTTGTTAGGCTAGGGTTTTGTGGTTGAATTCATTTAGTCTTTCAATATTGTTGTTATCCATTTTCACCATAAATAGTTATGAATTAGAAATAACTTTTCTAGTTTAGGAAAGGGGTTGCAGAGATCTACAAAGAATTTTCTTAAATTTAGGAACATTATTTTCACATGGTAATCAAAGTGTGAGGGGTGATATAATTGTGCATTATCGACTTTAATCATAAGTTAAATGACAAGAAGAATTTGCATCTTCCTTATTGTGTTAGGCCTCAGAGGCACCTAAGAGGGGGGGGTGAATCAGTTGTCTATTAATTTCAACCCAAATATAACTTAACCAAACTTAGTGCATAATACTGGTAAACCAAATTTTAGTGTCGGTAGACAGTTTAGCAGTTAATAACAGTACCGATAAAGTTTAATGCATGAAACAAAAAGACAGATAACATACACAACACATAACCCAATTATTTGTATGTGGAAACCCTGTAAGGAGAAAAAACATGGTGGGAAACCTTACCCACAATCAGATGATACTACTACAGATAGTATGTGTGTACAAATGGGATATGCACATGCAGAAAGGCCAACTTCCTAGAGCTCACTACTCAATCACAAAATGGGAGTCACACTGACTACAATTGGATGGTTAAATCCAATGATAATGTACTGCTTAAAATAGCATCTTCATACGATGGATTCAGTACCGATTAAGCTCTGATTGTCTTCTTCAAAAGCCTCCTTGAATCTTGAATGATGTCTACATGTATAGATCTGATTATATTCACATATACCTTATTACAATCCTCTTCCACACTCTTCTACTTATAATCTCACAAATGAGATCTTACATATATACCAAAACCTGAGACCAAATGTGTAGGTCACCACACTAAGATATTACAATTAAATCAGTTTGCGATGCATGATGTCGGCTCAATACATTTACAACAACAACAAATCATCTCCATAACGTGTCGTGCTGATCTGGAATAGATAATGCTTGTCGGTCCATAATCTAGACCTATTTGCCGGTAACAACAAATATGCAAACTCGATTGTACCAATAATCAAATCACTAAAACCAATTGTCAAATAATATCTTCAACATAACCAAGTAATCTCCAGATGATAACAAATCATCCTCAGTGCCGGTGAACAATATAACTTGTCAGTGAACCAAATACCGGTGACTATGCATAAGTCACTGAACATGCCGGTGAACATAGCCAAAGATCTCCACAATGATAAGTGTTCTCAAGTGTTGACAAGTGTTGACATCAATTACAAAACCAATGCAACACATTCATAATACCAACAATCTCCCCCTTTGAAATTGATGGCAACACAAGATGGAAAAACCATCTAAGTGCCAAAGCAAAAATGCCAAAAACCAAAACCAACAATCTCCCAAAGAGAACATTAACCAGAACTCAAAATACAGATACAGAGAGTAAGAATCTCTCCCCCAATGAATAATATCTCCCCAAAAGATAATGTGTTTTTCCATAGATATCTCTCCCCATTTGACATCAAATGCCAAAGCAATACAAAACTAAATAAATCAGTTCATAGAACTTGTTACAAATGCCAATTGTTCTAACCACATTTATTCAATCTACTCCCCTTGAGAAGTAGCTCTCCTTCATCAAAGCCGGAAAAAAAGTTTCTCTGTCAATTTTGTTGGTCTGATGCCATGCTTCAATTGTCTAAGTTTTTACTAATGAGGCTATAACTCCAAGCTGCTCTCTTAGATATTCAAAAGTTTCCTTAGGCAAAGGCTTAGTAAAGATATCTGCAATCTGCTCTTTAGTATTCACATAAACCAAGTTCACTTCTTTTTCTTCAACATTCTCTTTTAGAAATTTGAATTTGGTAGAAACATGTTTAGTTTTTGAGTGAAATATCAGATTCTTTGATATATCAATTGCTGCCATGTTATCATAGTAAATGATTACAGGTTCTTTGCATTTTACCTTTATGTCCTTCAACATTTGCGTAATCCATAATACCTATGTACAATTAGTTGTTGCTGCAACATATTCTGATTCTGCTGTTGATAAAGATGTACAACTTTGTTTTTTTCTCAACCATGAAATTAGTCTGCTGCCAAGAAAAAATGCTTTGTCGGAGGTGTTTTTTCTATCATCTACATCTCCTACCCAATTTGCATCTGTGTATGCACATAAATCAAATTTTTTATCTTGAGGATACCATAAGCCAAGATTTGTTGTGCCTTGTAGGTACCAAAAAATCCTTTTCACTGTTGATTCATGATTTTCCTTAGGATTACTCTGAAATCTTGAAACAATACATACTGCATTCATAATATCAGGTCTTGATTTTGTCAAATACAATAAACCTCCTATCATAGACTTGTATCTTGTTGGATTAATAGGTGTTGATTCATCCTTCAATGATAGTTTATCAGTTGTAGTCATAGGTGTGCTTACCGGTTTAGAGTTTTCCATTGCAAATTTATTAAGTAATTCCTTCAAGTACTTTGATTGATTTATGAATAAACCTTTATCAATCTGTGAAATTTGCAATCCTAAAAAGAATTTTATCTCTCCAATCATAGACATTTCAAATTCTTCCTGCATCTTATTACAAAAGTCTTTACACAATCCATCTTCTCCACTAAAAATGATATCATCAACAAAAACTTCAATAACCAAGATGTCATCATTAGTCATTTTGCAATATAAGTTGTTGTCAGTATTACCTTTAGTGTAACCAAGCTTCAAAAGATATTTGTCCAATCTAGCATACCAAATATCTAGGAGCTTGCTTCAATCCATATAAAGCTTTCCTTAACCTGCAAACCATATCTTTATCATCTATCAAAGAAAATCCGTTAGATTGTTCAATGTAAACTTCCTCTTCAAGATCACCATTCAAAAATGTGCATTTAACATTCATTGGATATACTTTATAGTTCCTGTGTATTGCAAAAGCTAAGAATAATTTGACTGCCTCAAATCTAGCTAAAGTGCAAAAGTTTCATTGTAATCAATTCCTTCTTTCTATGAATATCCCTTACACACTAATCTTGCTTTGTTTATGATTACCTTACCATCTTCTTTGAGTTTATTTCTGAATACCCATTTAGTTATAATTACATTTTTGTTTTTAAGTCGGGGAACCAATGTCCATGTGTTATTCTTTTCAATTTGTTCCAATTCATCTTCCATAGCCTTAATCCAATGTTTATCTTTACATGCCTCATTAATAGTTGCTGGTTCAATTTGAGAAATTAGACATACCTCTTCATTTGCCAGTCTTCCTCTAGTCATAACTCCTTGATACATATTCCCAATTATCTGACTTTCAGAGTGATTCAATCTTACATACCTAGGTGTATTCACTTCCTGTTGTTCTTCAGTCACTGCGGAATTCTCAAATGATGTCGGTGTGACTGGATCAACATTCTGTACTGATGTACTCATAGTACATTCATTTTTTATTATCTCAACTGCCGATTCAGAGTCTATAGACCTTCTAAACTGTTCATCAATCTTCACATTTACACTTTCAATGAGTTTCTACAATCTCTTATTAAAACATCTATATGCCTTTCTCTTAGATGAATAACAAAGAAATATTCCTTCATCACTTCTAGGATCAAATTTTCCAATATAATCATCTCTCCTATACAACATCTGCTTCCAAATATTGTGAAATATTTAAGAGTACGAGTATTGTCAAACCATAGTTCATGAGGGGTCTTACCAGTTTCACCTTTGATGTGAACTTTGTTGAATGTATAAAAGTTTTATTGACTTCTTCTCTCCAATACACATGAGGTAGGTTTCCTTTTGATATCATGCTTCTAGTTGCATCCAAAATATTTTTGTTCTTCCTTTCCACAACTCCATTTTGTTGGGCTGTCTAAGGTGCTAATAATTGTCTTCTGATTCCATTCACTTCACAGAATGTATTAAATTCCTTAGTTGTGAATTCAACTCCTTGATCTGATCTCAAACATTTGATTTTCTTATCGATTTCATTCTCTACCATCACCTTGAATAGTTTGAATTTCCAAAAAGCTTCTGATTTCTCCCTGAGAAAAGTAACCCAACACATTCTAGAATAATCATCAATGATTAGCATGAAATATATATCTCCTCGTAAACTTCTAGTTCTTACTGGACCACATAAATCAGTATAAATTAAGTCAAGAATATTATTGGATTTCTCTGGAATACTCTTGAAAGTTACTCTAACTTGTTTTCCAAATTGACATTCCTTACATACCGGATTGTGAGGTTTAACAATATTAGGTAAATCCCTTACTGCCTTAGTTGTACTATTTTTCACAATGCAATCAAAATTTACCTGACACGGTCTCTTATGCCATAACCAACTTTCATCAATATGTGCAATCAAGCATGTCTTCTCATTGTTATTAAAATGAAAGATATTATCTCTAGTTTGATTACCGGTTGCAATTTCCAAACCAATTCTATTCATGATTTTGCATTTACCATTCTTGAATTGTAATTGAAATCCCTTTTCAACTAATTGACCAACACGCAAAAGATTATGCTTCAAACCTTCAACATAGTAAACATTATCAGTATTGTGCTTACCATAAAAGATATAGTCCATTTTCCTTTGATCAAAAAAGCTTTGTCATCTCCAAATCTTACTATACCTCCATTGTATTCCTGAAAGGTTAAGAATTTACTTTTATCACTAGTCATATTATGTGAACATCCGGAATCAATGATCCATTCATCCTTTTCTTCAATTTTAGCTGCCTGGGCCTACTCTACCGGTTGAACAGTAGGTGTTGGTTGATCTTCTCTTATAGCAAAAAAATCCCATCCATTATCTGTTGGTTCCTCATCAGAATCATCAGTAACTCCTTCATCAGCATAGTAACATGATTTGTCTCTTTTCTTCTTAAATCTATACCTTTAATATTCAAGGTTAGGCTTATATGTTCTTTTATCTTCTTCTTTCAATCTTGCATGTCTATTAGGACACTTAGATGCCATATGACCAATTTTATTGCAGTTAAAACATTTAAATGGTGCTTTACCTTCATAATTACTTGCAAATAGTGCTTCAAGCTCTTCAAGTTCTTCATTCTCTCTTCTGATTTCTTCAAGTTCTCTAGCATAGAGTGATTTCCAATCAAATTTTTTAGATAATGATGATGATGTTGCAGATGATGAAGCTTTGAAAGCCAAATTTGTCTTAATTGTAACAATAGGACCGAATTCCTCAAGTTCAAAAGATGAAAATTTTCCAACCAAAGTATCTCTAGATACTGATGCATTAGGCATTGTTCTCAATTCATTAATAGCAATTACTTTCATTTTGTATGTCGGTGGCAAAGCTCTTAAGACTTTAGAAAAAATTTCATCTTCACTTAAGGATCCTCCACAACATTGTATGCCCAAAACAATTTCATTTACTCTTTCCATAAAAGCATAAATCCTTTCATCTTCTTCCATTTTCAAATTTTCATACCTGACCCGGAAGCATTCCAGTTTTGCAATTTTGACAGTGGTATCACCTTCATTTAATGTCTCTAATTTGTCCCTAATAGCTTTAGCAGTAGATCGGTCTGATAATCTCATGATTTTCTGATCTGACAATGCACTCAAAAGTGCTTCTCTTGTTTTGTAATCATTTTCTTCATATTTAGCCAAGGTTGGTGGATTAGGTTGACCTTGAGTAGGAGCAACATAACCATTCTTTGTAACATCCCATATGTCCTTCCCAATGCAATTCAGATGTGTCTCCATTCTGATCTTACATATACCATAGTTGGTTCCATCAAGCTTCAGACTATCATTCCTGAAATAGTTAGAAGACATAGGGTCTCCTCAAGTTGTTAAACTTCTGCAAAAAGATGACTAGGCTCTAATACCAATTGTTAGGTCCCAGAGGCAATTGAGAGGGGGGGTGAATCAGTTGTCTATTAATTTCAACCCAAATATAACTTAACCAAACTTAGTTCATAATACTAGTAAAGCAAAATTTAATGTTGATAGACAGTTTAGCAATTGATAAGAGTATCGGTAAAGTTTAATACATGAAACAGAAAGACAAATAACATACACAACACATAACAGAATTATTTGTACGTGGAAACCCTGTAAGGGGAAAAACCACAATGGGAAACCTTACCCACAATCAGATGATACTACTCTAGATAGTATGTGTGTACAAATGGGGTCTACACATGCAGAAAGGCCAACTACCTAGAGCTCACTGCTCAATCACAAAATGGGAGTCACACTGACTACAATTAGATGGTTAAATACAATAATAATGTACTGCTTAAAATAGCATCTTCATATGTTGGATTTAGTACTGATTAAGCTCTGATTGTATTCTTCAAAAGCCTCCTTGAGTCTTGAATCATGTCTGCATGTATAGCTCTGATTATATTCGCATATACCTTATTACAATTCTCTTCCACACTCTTCTACTTCATAATCTCACAAATGAGATCTTACATATATACCAAAACCTGAGACCAAATGTGTAGGTCCGCTCACTAAGATATTACAATTAAATCATTTTGTGATTCATGATGATGGCTCAATACATTTACAACAATAACAAATCATCTCCATAATGTGTCATGCTGATCTGGAATCGATAATGTTTGTCGGTAACAAATATGCAAACTCGATTGTACCAGTAATCAAATCACCAAAACCAAGTGTCAAAAAATGTCTTCGACATAACCAAGTAATCTCCAAATGATAACAGAACATCCTTAGTGTTGGTGAACAATATAACCTATCGGTGAACCAAATACCGGTGACTATGCATAAGTCACTGAACATGTAGATGAACATAACCAAAGATCTCCACAAGGATAAGTGTTCTCAAGTGTTGACAAGTGTTGACATCAATGACAAAACCAATGCAACACATCCATAATACTAACATATTGTACCCTTGAAATGGGAACTAGAAGCAGTTGCCAAGGTCAGTATACGAGAATGCTTGACTTGAGGTACCCTATCAACCATGTTTATATAAGTATAGAGTTGCAATCATATATAGGATGTCTATAGTACTTTAGTAAAGTAGGGGTGGGTGAGAAGATGATTGTACTTCTTGAAAGCATTTAGTATAAATCCGTTTGGCCCAAGTGGTACAAATGTTTGCTTGCACCCAACCAATTTACTATGTCATATGCAATAGATGAGAATAGGGTGATCCACAAGTTTAGCTATGTAAACTAGGAACTAGACCTATCTCACACAAATTACATTAAAAGAAGATTGAACCTCAATTCTATTAGGAAAAGGGCTTAATGCAGATTGAGTTTTGTTCCCCTTTTGATTGAGTTGAAATGCAATTGAAAAGGATGTAATTTGGATGTTAAGGCTAGATGATAGTAAGCAAAATATACATCTCATAGAAAATATGAAACCACAAATGCAGACATAAAACTAGGATATAGAGGGGAACCTATAGCCAAAATTGGTATAGGGACACACTAGAGCAGGATGCATTTAGCACCCTAGTCCTCCAAAAGTGTCCTAGTCCTTCTATAACACCCTGGTCCCCATGGGTCTCTAGAACTTCTAAAAAAAAATCTAGCTTTGTTTGTCTTTGTCTCCTCTACCCAATTCTTTATTTGCAACTCCTAAATCTATCACCTACACACCAAAAGAAGGGAAATTATATTGTGGATAGGGGTTTGAATAAGTCAAACCATAGGTTTAGAATCAACCCTATAATTGAATTGAAATTGAAATAAAAAAGCTTGCCTTTTGAGGGAAAGGCTAAATTTGAATTGAAATATTTGAACTACATTGATTATACCTTCAATTGATGAAGCAATATCTTTGCTATAAGTCTTTCATGTGCTCATGCAATACCATGATAAATTACATAAAATAAATTATGAAATCATAATTGAAACATAAATAAATATGCCTTAATGTAGCTTGTTTCTCCTTGAATCATATCTTCTCTTGAAGTGTTTCTCTTGACTTGGAATGATAGTGTAATGAGGAGATAAAAATGAGATGTGCAAATGAATTGAGAGAGATTCCTTATATAGGGATTTCACAATAAAATCACCTTTAGACCAATTTAAAATTATCAGATTTTTGCATGAATCTAGATGTGAATAGCATAGGACCTTCTTATTATCCTCCCAAAATTGAAGACAGAAAGCATGAGACCATGGCAAAAAATTTGCCCTAGTCCTCAAATTTTCAACCCAACTTTTTAAGAATGCGAGATAATAGGTTTCTAATGTTAGAATTAAGTTTGTGCAACAATAAATAATGTTTAGGTTAGGGAAGCATGTCTTGAGATTAAAAATAGGGTAGGATCTATGATAAATTTGGAAAATAAAAGATAAAGAGAATACCTAGAAATAAGGGTCCAAATAAGAGTGGGATGATGTATTAAACTAGAATATAACTCATAATATTAAATATTAATTTTAATCAATAAAGGTCCTATAATTCATAGATTGTTGGTTAACACATGCCACCTCACTCTATATTCTTTTGCCCATGGAAGTGGCAACTAAAAACTAACAGTTGAGACAAATGTAATGATGTTTCACACCCTCTCTCTGCTTGTGTTATAAGGTGCAGTTACCTTCTAATAATATGCAAAGAATAAATTTCATGAATGCTTTTAACCAAAAATCTTTGAAAGGTAAGAAATGATAACAAAATAGAACTGAATAGAGTGCAAAGATTCTACTTGAAAATACTAAGATTCTTAATATTTGAAACATCACTGCTACATTTGTTCAAAGCCAAAAATATCCATAGCAATGTGCACATACTAATTTCCATAAACCATATAGTTCAGATATTCAAAAAATACAATCCAAGTAGCAGAGAATTCAACATGAGAATAATAGTTAATTCATCATCGATAACTCAAAGTTTACTATCCATGAATTTTCATTTAGATTTATTTCTTCATATCCATTCAAAAAGACTGTCTATGGAAAAAAACCATCCAAAAAGAAAAAGAAGAAGAAAGATCCTTTTTACAAGCATCCATCTAACATATAAAGATAGCCTTGTAACTCTCTTGAGAACTAACAATCTTTCAAAGACAATTGTTTTCTAAAGCAATTAAAAAGTCATAACATAAATTAAAAAAGATAATGGGCCTCCAGAGCCAATAGTTTTTTAGCACCCTACTGAGGAAGAAACAAAGAAAAGCAATAAAACAAGATTCATGAAATAAAAATGGCTCCTCTATCTTTAATCCCTCCACGTGGTGCTTCTTCTACAATATTATTCAAAAGTCCCTCTTGTGTCATTCATCCCTGCATCTTTTATTTGTATGCCCTGTATTTAGAAATTATCGGTGTGATTGTTCTAATATTTGGGTTTCCTCTAATATTCACCCTTAGTTTATACTTGCTCAACTTTCAATCTGCCTCTACAACCTTCGGACATACATCATCAATCTGGTTTTTAAAAGTTGGTAAATAGGATGCTAGGTTCTTCAAAGCTTCCATTATCTTCTCACTTGCTCTATTAGTAGTCAACTCTTTGTTTATTCTCACCCCAAAGCTCTCAATCACATCTGTATTCCTTCATAGTTTATCTCCATGTTACTTGAATATGTTTACCTCATGAAATAACAAATTATTCTTTAAAGCTTTTCTTTCTAGTCGAGATTGCACTAGGGTTGACCTTATTTAGGTATTCAACTCATCAATTATGGAGATTTTCCACTCTAGCATATCTACCCATGAGATTGATTCATTCTCACCTTGATTGTTGACTATCCTTTCATTGATCAAAAGGGCCAAGGGAAACTTTCAAACCTCCTACAACTCATAAAATATCATGGACACATTGCTTAAACCTCTTTTTAAATTTTGTAACTCATCGTTCAAAGCCTTCATTTTCTCTAATATCATAGCATAGGCTCTCATGGGTTCTTTTATGCATACTATTCCATCCAATATAATTTTTTTGGCCCAATTATCTATGGCTAAAGTGATAGATTGAAATCTTCTAAGTTTTCTTTAACTTACTTTAAGGTCCAACCCAACGATAGGAACATTTTTTTATTTGGCCCATAGATTGATCATTTGTTTGCAAAATGGATTGGATGAAAGAATTCAAAGTACCCACCTACTTTTGCAGCACTAGATTCTTCTATACTTCAAGATTGACCCTTTTTAATAGAGCTCCTACAAAGAATTTGGCATGATAAATGTCTCCTTTGACTATAACCGAACCCATATCTACTCTACTCAAGTTGAAGTCCAATCTTGTAACTTTATTTTTTATTTTATTTCCTAATGAGGTCTGCAAACTCCAAAATTTTGTGGCCTAAAACAAGGCCAACATCCATTCTGGACATTCTTCTATCATTTTAAGGTCTAGGACTTCCTTGTAATAATTTAGCCACTGTGTCTATTTATGTGTCCTTCATAGATGTATATCTCTTTTTCTTTCTATGAATTTCTTCATTCATGGAGGTGAGGTAAGAGTGGATGAACTAGGAACATTGGTTATTGCATTCATTGGTGGTGGAGGTACAGAATCGGCAAGGGAAAAATCACCAAATAAGGATAAATTAAAACTATCAAAAAAAGTATTGGCAATGTTATCTCCACTGATTTGGTTGAATATAAGAGAAACACTTTCTTAGGCATCACCCACAATAGTTAACAGGCTATCAGAGGTGAGGGTAATAGGGATAGAAGCTTCTGTGTTCACCTTTCCCTTAGAGTAGGTCGGTGCATCTTCTTCACACATAGATTTCAGCTTCACATTATCTTCTAGTTGTTCTCCATCTTTGTCGGATTGAGAATTTCTCCTTTGGGATGTAGGAGTTCAGATGGTTGAATATTTAGAGGTGGCAAGATTCTAAGATGCACAAAGTTCTAGGTTCGGTGGCCCTTTTTGTGTGGAGAAACTAGCACATTCCCTTCTTTTCTTCTGTATCCACCTTTTTGTTCTCTCCAAGACATGCAAGGTTATGTTCATTTTATGCTTATTTGACCAAGATGACTAAAGAAGGTGTACGCGAGAAACTTCTTGATAAATCTCATCAATCATCTCAGAACCATCATCAACCAAACCCTTAGGGATAAATAGAGGTATCTCAAAGGCCCTGACTTGACCTAGGGTCAACCTCGTGTAGTCTCACTTATGCACTTCTTTGATATCCAAGAAATCTTCCCAGTAACTTCCTATAATTGTGGCATATGTATTGATATGTTTTTGTTGCACAAAAATGAGCCCAAACATATCCCTTACTATCATAATAAGGTCTATGTGACAAAAACTAAAAATTGAACTTAGCTAAAAATTTACCTGCGATCATGGTAGCCTCATTGCTCTTGCAAGAAAAATCAGACAAGGAAATGGGAAAAGAATACCCTTTCTTCTTCAAGTGCCCTATATATTTAACACTCACTTTTACCATTTGGTGGTAGACTTCTAATAGCATTAAATAATTAGATACATACTTGGGTAGTTTGTATGAGGTGTCTTCATAACCTTCAATCCTTAGATATGAGAAACTGTCAAATTGAATAAAATAGCTACCAAATTGGGTTACAAGAGTTTCATCTTATGAGGATAATCTCCTTTTAGGTGAACCTTAAATTCTTTTAATCATTATCCACAAGAATGCATCATTGACATATAGATAATGTTTCAACTCCAACTTCTTTTGCAACTGCAGGAAATATTCATATACAGGTGCATCTTCCATTCGGGGCTTAAGGTTTGCAATCCCAGATAGAACACTTCTCTGGTAGTGAGGATATATACCAATAATGAAAACATATGAAAAGATTCCCTTTGTCGACAACTAATCAGTTGCTCATGTAAATGTTGTCTTATAAGTCTTGCCCAATCAATGTATGAATTATTGAAACAAATAACAATTGTCTGCAGGAAAAGCGGGTCGATGAAACTTAAAATGTGAAAATTATGTTCAAAGGGACTTATCCACACACCCACAGGACTTCTAGGTGCAAGTTATGGAGTCATGAGGAATGACTCAACTTCCCAAGGTAGGTTCCATGGTTCTCTATCTCACAAGATCCCTCAAGCCAGTGCCTTTTCTCTCAGATCACTGAGCAAAGTGACTTAGGGATGACGAATGCAAGAATGAGGGATGCTTTAGATTGATTTTAACATGAAATACATCCTATTTATGCATGATTCTATGAATGATTTAAACTAGATTATAAGATGACAAGATTAGTAGCAATACTATCCTAACATGATATGCTAGTTAAAGATTTAAGCTAATGATAATAGAAATACTCTAAAATACTTATTAGATTAATTCCTATTAAAAAAGAGAGGCTAGATGTATTGATAAAATTGAGCATAAATGAGATACTAAAATCTTGGATGATCCTTAAAATGGAGGAATGCGAGCTCTATTTATAGGGAAAATAAGGCAATGGATGGTCAAGATTGGAGGAGTAAATCAAGGGTCAGGATTGAAAGTTATCAATCCATGTTTACAATTTTCACCAATGAAATGGTGGCAACTGTCAACATAAGACTTCTTGAGAGGAGATGTAAGAAGCATTAAATGCTTGAGAAGACCTCATGGTTACCTTAGAAGGTAAGGGTTAAGGTTAGGTTAAGATTACCCATTGGATAAATCTTTTAGCCAAAGGATAAACTCTTGTGCAAAGGTTAAAGGGATAACAATGGTCAAAGCAATGAATGCTTGATGAGACCCCTAGGTTAGATGAGGGTTAAGTTAGTCAAAAAGTATCTAACCATGCCACTAAGGGTTAGTTAACCATTAATGGTTTGAAGACTTTGGGGACAAATTTTTAAGAGTCCTTCCAAATTTGGGGGTATTCAACAAGTTAGCTTGTTGAAGGCATAAAGGCTTTAATGCCTTTTGAAGACTTTACTCCAAATTTCAGAAGTGACCTTAAATTTAGGGAAAAGGGATAATGGATGGGTTTAGGCTAATTGATTAGGATTAGATGGATTCTAGAAGAAATTAGAAGGATGGTTTAGGAGGCAAGTGGGAGATGTAGGAAAATGCAAGTGGGTGGGGAAAATAGATTTTAATTGAAATAAAATTAATTTATTTCAATTGGTTGCAAGTTGGGGATTAAATAAATTAGATTTATTTAATTGGGGTAAACTATTTAATTAAATGTAAATTTAATTAAAATGTAGGGAGAAGGGATTTAATTAAATAAAATGATTTATTCAATTAAATGATGTAAAGGGCTTAAGTGAATTTAAATATATAAATTCAATAATTTATTTAATTAAATAGAAGAATGTGGGTGATTTAATTAAATTAGAATTAACTAAATAGAGGAATGAGAATAAAATAAACATTAAATATTCATTTAGGAATATGGTCATTTTTATACGTCTACATTTTTCCCCTCTTTGAAGTGACATGTGTGCACATGTTGATTCAAAGAAAATGATGTGTTGTCATGATTTGGTTATGATCAATGTGATATCATGTTGAGATGTTCATGTCATGCCCCAGATTTGATAAATGATGCCCCAGATTTGATAAATAATGTTGATAATGCCCCCTCAGGAAATGAATCAAAAATTTGAAAATTTGATTTGTTTTGATAAATTTGATTGCATTTTAAATTTTTGTCTATGTTAAATGCGATAAGTTGATTCATCTCCCGATAATGATGTTTGTTAGGGTTAAAAATGAGACCATGAGTAATTTACGTGCCCATCCACGCAACCCTAATTTTCATTTACCCTATAAAAAGTAAAAAGTGATTTATTTCGTCTCATTTGTGCTTGTTGACTTTGGAGAAAGTGACACTTGGAGAAAAAGACAAAAATGCAGATTCCTTTTGCTTCTCATTGATTCGAGCGCGTTCGGATGTATTGGAGGCCCGCCACATATGGACCACCGGTAAGTCATCCTTTTTGACCTCTTTTTTATTTTTGTTTTGTCATTTTTTATCATGTTTTTGAAATTTTCCATGCAAATTTAACGTTTTAGTGCATCGGGGTTAAACCGTAGCGCATACGATAGGTTTTATAGTGTGTAGAGTGTAATGAAGTAGGGTAGCACTCGAGTAGATTAGGATAGCGTAGGGGTGGGTTAGGGTAGCTCATAGAACTAGGTTAGCGCATCGGCGGCACATGGTAGTGCGTCCTAGCGCATAGGGTTAGTCGAGGCTCGCATGGATAGTATAGGATAGCGCATAGGGTTAGGTTCACAGTGCAAGGACCAAGTAGGATAGCGCATAGGATAGAAGTGGCACAGAGGGTAGTTTAGGTGGCGCATTGGGGAAAAGGGATAGCGCGTAGGTGCAGGCTAGTGCGTAGGGTTAATGGGGTAGCACATTGATAGGATAGGGTAGCGCATAGGCAATAGCTTAGTGCATAGATAAGATTTTTTAGCGCATGAGCAAAAAAATTTGGGTAAAGTAGGATTATGGATGAAGAAAAATAGGTAGGTTTTTGCCATTTTTGCTGGGATGGGTGCGAATTTTAGCCTGCGTGTCTGATGTCATTGTTTTGATAAGTTGTCCAATATGAGTTCCGATATGGTTTTTGGATAGATAACTTGATTTGATCTGCAATGTTTCAAGTTGATATATATGTGGAACTTGAGTTGTTTTACAAGCTAATATGATTAAGGAACTTGAGTTGTGTTACAAGTTGATATGAATGTGAAACTTGAGTTGTTTTACAAGTTGATATGATTTGATATGGAAATGGATTTGATATGATGTGGAACTTGATTAGATTTTCAAAGTTTCAAGTTGATATGAATTTGATTTGATGAGGAAACTGATATTGGACTTGTTTTTCTTTGTGACAAGAGCGCATTGGAGTTGTTCATTCGTGAGAGCGATTTCCAAGGCCGTGGTCATTAATACCACGGTTGACATAGGCTGACAGGGATATCATTAAGAGGTGTGGCCTCTCCTCTTTGTTAGAGATGCCCCAGTTTATCATTAATTGGGGTTTATTGATGGCGTTGGTCAAGAGGTGGCATAGTGACACCAACACCTTCCATTTGGTGATAGGTGAGATCACAGTGACACCTGAGGATTGCTATTAGATTTTGTGGATTCCCATGGTAGGTGCACTATTACCATATGAGAAAATAGAGGAGGGCGGGATAGAGGCACTTCGTCGGATTCTAGAGGATGATACGGTTTGCAGATATGAGATCCCCTGATAGGAGTTCATAGATTTGGATTATGCGCTTCTACCATCAGTGTTGGCGAGATTCATAGGTGGTTTCTTATGTCCCGATCGTAGGTCGAAGGGACTGGTAGTAGGATTGGGGTTGGTCTTGGAGGACATGGTGACACAGGGTCGCCAATTTGCATGGGGGTCAGCTATGCAGGTGGTATACTTGGGGTACAAAAGTCTATCCGCTGGAGTGACACTGCTACAGGTATGGGCGTGGGAGCATATTTCTGCAACCAGGCCACTTGTGGATAGAGATAAGCCTATGGGGTGTACATATGCATATGGATATCAAGGGATAGTTGTCCAGCGTAAGCGGGGTAAACTAGAGCATTGGAAGAGATTGTTAGATGATATTGATACGGTCATCTGGAGACCATATATGGAGTGTGAGGTATGGGCAGAGGATGGGATGGAGATGCCCTATGTTTGTGTCATGATTTTTGATAGGGTAGACGCCCTTTTTTATTGAGAGATTATTGCATAGCTGGGTGTTGCGGCAGTATGGTTGTCAGCATGGAGTTCCACAGGGAGCATGCTTGTATGCTCAATGAAGATAGGATATACCAGAGTGGGGACCCACTATTGATAGCACGGTGATAGTTGAGGAGTTTTTTCACTTAGCTGACCAGATATGGGACTATGCCTATGGGGTAGTGGACGTAGGGATGACAGAGGAGTTCGCCACACTGTTTATGGCACATGAAGTGGCCAAGATATCAGATCCAATGGAGATGATTCCCACTTTTGATGATGATGAGGATGATGAGCAGCCTGAGAGGTTAGGGAGACGGAGAGAGGATGGAGAGGAGTTGGATGCGGGAGGTGGGGGTGGTGGAGGGGATGATGGTGGTGATGGTAGAGGAGGTGGCAAAGGTCAGCAAGGGGATAGAGGGAGGAGAGGAGATAGGGGTGGAGATGGTGGTGACAGAGGGGTTAGGGTGGAGAGAGCAGTGCGGCGAGCTATGGTGGATAGAGGGAGATGAGGTTTGGCTATTAGAGCTGGGGGCGAGGAGAGAGTAGGAGAGGTGATAGCAGCGGTGGGAGGGACTGACAAGTTTAGATGGTCGACTCAGAGGAGGAGGTCTGATGTGTTACCCCCACTAGCTCCAAGGACAGGGAGAGGGATAGGGGGTACCACTTCACAGGTACCCATCCAGATGCAGATTATGATGCACTAGGAGGATGTGCAGATTAGGTCACTACATTTATCAGTGCAACACCTGCAGACACAACTATTGGCGCATCAACGACAAATTACACAGCTAACCACTGAGCGGGATACAGTTGTAGAGCGGTTGAGTCAATCTAAGGCTTTGAAGAGAGCGGCGGCAAGTGGCTCAATGAGAGATACCCTGAGAGAGGTGGCTTTGAGAGCCAAGGAGGCAAAGTACTATAGGAGGCATTACAAGGATGTGGTGCCCAAGGAGTGCCGAGTGCCAAGTTTTACAACTTTGATATCCAGTCGATCCCGAGAGACTGGGTCAAGGACAGAGAGCAGAGGCGTGATGGGGCCTCCTAGATAGGATCCACCTAGATATCCAAGTGCTGGGACATCTACTGCGAGACCATCACCCTCAGGAGATAGTCATACCTGAGAGATGTTGTCTCTATTGTATTTTGATCATTTTGTTGTATTGGCACATATATGACATATTTTGTAGATTGATCATTGTTGATATATATATATATATATATATATATATGACACCATTTTCCTTAATCCTCATGTGATGTGTTATGGATGATGCTTTCTATATGATTTTGATTATTCTATGATGATGATGATGATGCAAAGCTTAGGTGTACGTGATTTGATATGTGATGAATATGATGTGTAAATGCATGATGTTTATGAGATGTATCTTAAAAATGAGATGTATGATAATGATATGTTGTGAGATGTATCTTGAAAATGAGATGTATGATAATGATATGCTATGAGATGTATCTTGAAAATGAGATGTATGATAATGATATGCTGTGAGATGTATTTTGAAAATGAGATGTATGATAGTGATATGCAACTAATTGTAAAATGATATACAACTAATTTGAGCATCCTCATTCTGCGTTAGTCATCTCTGTATAGCCACATGTTTTTTCTTTCTTTGTAGGTATCATCATTGAGCATTGATTTGTTGGGATATGTTGAAAATTTATACAAGCATAATGGTGTAATTGAACCATAATGACTTGAGAAAAATTTACATGATTTTTTATTTTGCAAGATAGCACAAGTGTCAAGGTATAATTGAACCAGGACAACCTGAGTGCGGATTGCGTATAAATAGACAAGATTAAACCATTTGTATGCACAAAGTGGAATCATGTCTTCGGTGATATGCTTTGAATCACGTTTCGAGATAAGTATCTACATAGTACAAATGATCGCCTCACAGACACAAAAATAAAAAATATTGGAGTCCCCATGACTTTCTCTAGCTTGATGCATTGTTGAGAAAATATAGAGGATCCAATAGTTTTAAAAAGTTCAAATGAAAAATAGTCAAAACTTCATGCAAGATGCAAACATTTGATACTTCAGAAAATCATCCATCATGTTTTGTGAATCTTTAAGTGATCAATGTTTGGTTTTGTGATTGTTGAGTTGTTTGTTGGATATGATGTTATGAGTTTGCTACAAGTTTTGATGTCTTGAATTTGCTGCAAGTTCTGATCAATGCTACCCTAGCTGAGTTTTCCTCTTAATGTGGATATCTACAATGATTACCAAGCCATGGTGAGATGCGGTGAAAAGATATATGGATAAACCAAGATAGTGACTACACTAAGTATGTCCTGGATGGATAGTGCGATAAAAATGTCGGGCGATGGTCGATAGTGCTTGACTGTGGATGTAACAGTTTGGTAGTAAAGATATATAGATAGAGGAGATGTCCTCTCACAATAGCGCCTGTTGCCAGGTTTTCACCAGTTGTTTTTATTGTACCTTTTTATTTGTTTTCTCTTGATATTTGATATTTTTTATTTTTTTAATATTTTGCCTTTCCGTGCATTAGACTGCTCAAGTGTAGTATTTCTTTAGATGGATGTTGTTAGTTGGTTCATCGAGCACATCTCCTTTTGAAGTTGTTAGCTGATAAGCACCTGATCCATAGGCTGATATGATGACATAGGGACCTAACCAGTTAGGTTAAAATTTCCCTTTCTTTTCCCGATCTTGCTGATTTCTAGGATTTTCCTTGAGTACTAGGTCACCAATTTTAAAAATTCTGGGAATGACCTTGTGGTTGTAGCTTTTGCACATGCATTGTTGATATCCTTTGAGGTGAGTGTAGGCATGTTGGCATGTTTCATCTAGAAGTTCTAGCTCTTGCAGTCAATTGACTCGATATTCTTCATCTGGAATTAGGCCTTTCAAAGAGACTTTGAGAGATGGAATTTCTACCTCCATGGGTAAAATTGCTTTTGATCCATATACCAATGAATATGGTGTAGCTCTCATAGGTGTGCGAATGCTAGTTTTGTATGCCCAAAGTGTTGGATTGAGTTGTACATGCCAATCTTTTCCTACATCATTCACTATTTTCTTTAGGATTTTCAATATTGTTTTGTTGGATGCTTCTGCCTAACCATTCCCCTGTGGGTAGTAAGGTATAGAGAAATGATGTTGGATTTTGAATTTTTCACATAGTTCTCGCACATCTTGGTTCTTGAAAGGTCATCCATTATCTATGATGATGGACCTTGGAATGTCATATCTGCAGATTAGATAATTAAAGATAAAAGAGGCTATTTGTTTCCCAATTACTGTGGTCATGGGGAATTCTTCAATCCACTTGGTAAAGTATTTTGTTGCAATTATAATAAACTTGTGTCCATTTGAAGATGACAGATGAATTTTGTTGACTAAGTCCAATCCCCACTAGCAAAAGGACCAGGATATTGTGAATGGTTGTAGTTCCTATGCTGGTGCATGTATAAGATTGTCATGGATTTGGCATTTAGGACACTTCTTTGCAAAATGATAAGAGTCTTTTTCCATCGTTGGTAAGTAATATCCCATTCTCAGAAGTTTTTTAGCAAGACTAGGACCACTTGAATGTGTGCCACAGATACCTTTGTGAAGCTCATGTAAAGCGGAGTCAGATTCATTACGATCAAGGCAACGAAGAAGAGTACCATCTAGACCTCGACGGTATAAAGTATCAGCAGTGAGAGTATAACAGGCGGCTTGTCGGATAAAGTTGCATTTTTGGTTTCGAGATAGGTCAATGGGTAGGATATTGCTTTTAAGATAGTCATATATCAGTTCGTATAACAGAGGGTCTGAACTGGTCAAGGCATAGATAACATGGGAATCAGAATGGTCATAGGCTAGGGAGAATAGTTGCTCTACCAGAAACTCGTAATGACTTTGTTGCTCTGGAATTTTCAGTAGTGAAGTGATAGTAGCCATTGCGTCAGCTTCTCTATTGTCCAACCTTGGTATTTGTTCAAAGGTGATGTGTACAAAATATTGTTTGAAATCATCCACCATTATTTTGTATGGTAGCACCTTGTCGTCCTTTGTCTAATAGTCATTGTTAATTTGATTGATGACGAGTTGTGAATCTTCGTAGACTTTTAATTCTGTGATTCTCCATTCCACGACCATTTTGATGCCTATAACCATATTCAGAAACATTATTTGTGCATGGAAACATGAGCCTATATGATCTTGGTATGGTGTGCCCTTTAGAAGTGATGAACAGAATGCTAGCACCTGAGCCATGTTGAATATAGGATCCATCAAAGTACAGGGTCCATTGTTTGGTGGAAATTGCAAGAATGTCTTTATCTAGAAATTTGATCTCCATTGGTTGTTTTCCAGGTAGTGGTGCTTTAGCCAATTGATCTACAATTGCTTGTCCTTTGATAGCTTATCGCTCTGTGTAGTGGATATCAAATTCACTGAGAATCATGACCCATTTAGCTAGTCTTCCTGTAAGAGATAATTTATTGAGCAAATATTTGAGAGGATCAATTTTTGCAAGTAGCTTAATTGTGTGAGCTAGCATGTAGTGTTGGAACTTTTAAGAAGCAAATACCACTGTTAGACAAGCCTTCTCAATGAATGTATAGTTGAGTTCATATCTGTTTAATGTCCTATTGATGTAATATATAGCTCATTCCTTGCCTTGTTGATCTTCTTGTGCTAATAATGCCCCCACTGATATATCTATTGTTGAAATGTAGAGAATGAGTGGCTTCCCTGCTATTGGTGGTACTATAACTGGTGGGTTCATTAGATATTGCTTGATTTGATAGAATGATTCTGCACATTTGGCTTCCCATCTGAATGGTACATTTTTATGTAGCAAATGATTGAATGATAGACTTCTATCTGCTATTTGAGTGATGAATCGCCTGATTGACTGGAGCCGTCCTTGTAAAGATCTAAGTTGGTTGATGTTCTTTGGTGGTGGCATCTCCATTATGGCTTGTACCTTTGCTGGATCCACTTCAATACCTTTAGTTGAAACTATGTAGCCTAGTAACTTTCCTGATGTAACCCCGAAGAAACACTTCTTAGGGTTGAGTCTGACTTGGAATTTCTCCAATCTGTCAAAAATATTTTTTAAGATGCTTAGATGTTCTTCCTGAGTAAATGATTTAGCTAGTAAATCATCCACATAGTCTTCCATGAAGGTATGCATCATGTCATGAAATATTGTTGTCATTGCTCGTTGATAAGTTGCCCCAACATTCTTTAAGCCAAATGGCATGAAATTAAAACAATACATTCCCTAAGGAAAGGTGAACGTTGTTCTATCTTGATCCTCTGGGGCTATCTTGATTTGATTATAGCTCAAAAAACCATCTATTAGTGATAGCATTGCATGGCCTACTGTGAAGTCTACAATTATGTCGATATTGGGCAAAGGAAAGTCATCCTTTGGACAGGCTTTGTTGACATCTCTAAAATTGGTGCATATTCTGATACTGCCATCTAATTTGGAAACTGGTATAATGTTGGAAATCCATTCAACATAGTTGATAGGTCAAATAAATCTGATGTCTAATAGTTTCTTCATCTCAGCTTTAACCATGAGTGCTACATGTGGGTTCATCTTTCATAGTTTTTGCTTGATTGGCTTAGCTCTTGGAGCAATGGACAAGTGATGCATGCTTAATTGCGGACCAATCTCAGGCATATCTGCATATGACCAAGCAAAGTTGATTTTCTTTTCTTTGAAAAATTGGATAAACTCTGATTTTTCTTCCTCTGTCAAAGATTCTGCAAGGTGTATGTTTTTGGCTACTTCTGTTGTACCAATGTTGATTGATTAAGTGGGCTCAATCAATATGGGTGATCATTCCTGATAATGTTCAGGAAGAGTGTCAAGTCTCCCATCTTTAGGTGCTTTAAAAAGGTTTTCACCCTCAGATGTGTCCTTTAGTTTTACTTTTTTGTGATCTATTGTTGTCATTGACTGGTTTTCAGCAGTAGATCTTTTATGTTGTTCATTTTTGTGACTGAGAGACTTGGCACTCCCCTGATTGCAGATGTCATTACTTTGTTTACTGGTAGAGTCTATTTCTGGGTTAATGGTACACAAGTATTGGATAATGGATTCATCATTTGGGAAAATTGGTATGTCATGAGTTTCAGGTTCATCCCAGTCTATGAGGTCAGGAAAGACAAGTGGTAAGGAGTCATTAGGTGGATCAAGTTCAGTTGTTGTAAGTGTCAGGATGGAGGTATTTTTGTGATTGGCTGGGGTATTAAAGAAGTTAAGGATTCCGTCGTGGTCTTCGATGGTATCATCTTCTGTGTAGACTTTCTCATAATGTCACTGCTCATTTTCTTTGGCATCATAGATATTCTGTGGACCGAATTCAAGGAGTCTAAGTTCTGTGTCGTGTTCTTCTTGAGAGATGGGTGTATGACTATCATTTGCAGCAATATCTTCAGTAACATTGGAACAGCTGGCCCGTTCATATTCATTGGAATCAATTTCAAAGGTATTATCCCAGATTCTGGTAGTGCTGTGGACTAGTATGTTGTAGGGTGAAAATAGGTCTTTGATGATTGATACACTTCTGATAGTTTTCTCTGATTCTGTGTTAGATCCTGCTTCCACTCTTTGCATTTGTTCATATATTGTCTCTCCTCAGGGAGGAATGATATTATCAGGAGATGATTCCTCTTTGTCAGACACTCATTGTTGAACATGATGTACTTCTGCAGTAGTGACTTCCTTCTTTTGTTTGATGGGCTTCACTTGATGTTGCTTTCTTTCTTGATATTCTCGTTCTTTACGTATTGTCTCTGTTGATTCAAATAGTGCTTCCTGCTAGGAGTCCTCCTTGTATTTCTTCTTTGCCTTCCACTGAGGGTTTTGGTATTTGCTTGGTGTCGTCCTTGGTGGTAGAGTGTGTTCATAGCCCAATCTTGTTTTGTCTTTATTGAATTGTGAAGGAGGATCTAATGGTTTTGTGATGCCTTCCTGTCATTTGCTGATAGGTCCTTTTCCATTGTATCCCATTTGTTGCATGATCAAGTAACCTTTTCCATATAGGTGTGTTGGTATAGCTACCTCCATAGTAGTCACTTTTTCTTCTTCCTCATCCTTGTATAGCCAACTAAGGATGTCTTTTTCCTCTGATTCATGTGCTAGAGTGCCTAGTTGGATAAATTTGCCATCAAAATTGGTGATGGGCTGTGTTGCTTGATGTGTTGATGTTGTAGGTAATCCATGAGATTTAGGCAATGCTGGTAAGTTAGCTAAACACAAAGGTTCCAAATATTATTCTCCCATTCCTTTCTCTTTGATTTTCATTTTCTGCTTGAAATCCATAGATAGTGATTTAGACTTTTCTTGCTGAATAGTTGGTGCAAAGGAACTTTGTTTTTCTCTATTATGTGGAACCAAGCTATCTTGGGCTGCCTCCATAACATTACAATGTTGAAAAGGGTTATGATCTATGGATATAAAAATCTCCTGTCCATTATAGGGGAACTTAACACACTAATGATAAATAGACGGTACTGCTTGCATTTCATGTATCCAAGGTCGACCCAATAAGATATTATATGTGAGGTCTATGTCTAAGACTTGGCACATAGTGTCCTTTTGTATTGGTCCTACTTGAATTGGCAACATTACTGTTCCTTTGGATGATCTTTCTTCATCATCATATGCTTTGATAGTGATCTTTTTGCATGGATCAATAGATTGCTCAGAGAAGCCTAATGCACGGATAAGTTTCAAGGTACAGATATTGAGTCCAACTCCTCCATCTATTAATACTCTTTTGACTTGATGCTTATAGACCAAGACTTCAATGTGGAGTGGAGTATTGTGTGGATGGCTCAATGAGATATTACCATGCTCAGAAAAGGTAAGGTTATGAGGTCTTGTGATATGAGCCACCATGGCTTGGAATTTGTCAGCATCTAGATCCTGAGGTACATTTGTTTCTAATAGCGCTTGTTCCAAGATGTCTTTGTATTTTGGCGAAAGTTTCAGCAACTCCAGTATAGATATTTGAGTAGGAGTTTTGCGTAGTTGACTGACTAGATCATATTGAATTTTGGGTATGGTGTTTTTTGTTGACGTATGCCCCTTCAAGACATATTTTTGAGCTTTGGTTGTTATGTTGATGGATTCATGTTCACGCTTGTCTTTGATTGTGATGATGTTTACTTGATTGTCCTTGGCTGATATATGATTGATGGTGTTATTGTATATATGATTGATATGGGATCCATGTGTATCATTTGAGGTGGAAGCTCCATCCTTGTTGTAGTTTGGAAGAGGATTCTTAAAGGCTCTATGGTCACCATTTGTCTTGAGACCATCGATTGTTAAATCACCTCTATCAGTCATGTCTTGAACAATGTTTTTTAGTCTCATCCAATCATTTGTTTCATGACCTTTGTTTCTATGAAAATCAAAAAAGTGTGAGTCATTCCACCAGGGTGGTTTGATTTGTGGTTCAAAGTTATTGATTACTGGTAAGGAGATAATTTTGTTTTCCAGGAGTTCTTTGAATGCTGACTCCAAGGATTGCCCTAATGGTGTGTAAATGCATTTTGGAAAGTTGTTGGTGTTACCTCATGAGTTTGTATTAGGTCCTCAATTGGTGTTATTACTTTGGGTATTGTTGGCCTTGTTTGTGTTGAGTTGATCTTGATTGGTATTTGGTGCATAAGTGTTAGTGCCTTGGTTAGCACCTTTTGGATTCTTTGTAGCTTCAGGATTACATGATAATGCTAGCACTGGTTGTTTGGATTTTGCATCATTTAATTTGTTTCCTCCTTCATTTCCATTGTTTTTGTTTCTTGTCGAGAATCCAAATATGTCTAAGTTGTTGTTGTTTTGGTTGTTGTAGTTGGATGAACTTGTTCCTTCTTTGAAGAATTTCAATGTTCCTTTCTTAACACATGCTTCTTCTACTTTGATGCCATTTTCAATCAATTTGGCAAAAGATGGTATGTATTGAAGTTTGAGTATGTAAGTCATCTCACTATTCAAGTTGTCAATGAAAATTTCCATCTTTTCCTTTTTAGGCACATCTCAAGGATATCTCAAAACCATACATCACCAACGTTGAAGGAATACCATGAATATTTCATTGTTTTTCTGCTAGGTATTACAGACATCTAGCATAGTGATAGCATGTTGAATGTTATAGGAATATTGAGTTATGAATTTGTTGACTAATTCATCGAATGATCTGACACGAGGTGTGATTTTGGATAACCATTCCATTGTTTGTCGTCCCAAGCTTCTTGGGAATAAGCTCATCAAATAGGTGTCATCATGGGAAAATTCAAGACTCATGGTACAAAATTATTGAACATGATCACAAGGATCACTTTTCCCATCATATTTGTCAAATTTGGGAATATCTGAGTTTGGGGGAAAAGGTACCATGTTTAACCGTCAGTCAAAAGGATAAGAACAAATTTCAGTCAAGGAGTACCATACTGTTGTCCCTTGTTGCATGTCTTGCATTTGTCTTTGCAACATTTGCATTCACTGAGTGAGAGAAATCAAAGGAGCATTTGCCTGCCAAGGGAAGAGTTCTTCCCTTGCATTATTTCTAAGCTAAATGGTGTGTGGTGGGGTATGTTTTGCTTAGGGATGTTTTGTTCAGGCAAATTCTGTTATGGTAGATTTTGTTCAGGTATGTTTTGTTCAGGGTCACATGCTTCCTCCTCTCTTTGTCATTCTTGATAGTCATAATGTCAAGATCCTATTCTAAATATGTCAGTGTCAAAGTCTTCAGGGAGTTTAACTCCTTTGCTTGTGAGCATGAGTAGATATTTTTCTTTGTCACTTTCCATGAGTCTTTCCACAAGTTTTTGAAATGAAGCACTTTGTTGACACTCTTGGAGGAGTTCCTCAGAAATTTTGGTGTCCTCTAGATTGGGACACTCGAAAGGATTTGATAATCTTTGATTCATGTTGGACTCTGGTTGCATTTCGCTTTGTTTGTTTCATTGAGCGAGAGTAGAAATGGGCATATAGTAAAAAAATTCTGTGACAAAGGGAATGAACTCCTCTTCGATGTGTTGCTCAGGGGTTGGTGGTTCAAATCGGGGTATGTTGTAAGTGATGCACTCTTCGAGGAATAAGGCTGGATTGATCTTTCCTCTTTGATTTAGGCGTTGACTGAATGCTGATTTTTTATAGAATGCTCTACTCCTTAATGGTTCCTTGTCAAATTCATTGGTTTTGTTTTGAAGATACAAGCGGATATGACGAGGGAATGTTCAATGAGATCTGAAGAGCTGGCGATTAATGTATAAAAATTTATTCCATTTGGCAAGTTTTAGAGAACTAGGTGGTTGTTTCCTCAACTTAGTGTTATGATAAATACTCTTTCTTCTCAGAATATGAGGATTAGTCATGCACAAGCGATTAATGGTTTCCTTTGATTTGTTTTGGATTTAGTTAGCTTGTTTTGGAAACTCAAGTTTTACTTTATCAAATGAAGGTTTAGATGCCCCCTCACGACAAAGTGTGTCAAATGATATGGAATACAAGCTTTCCTGATATGGAAACTCAATTTGACAACTTGGAGTATTAAAAACAAGTGTGTTTTTGGATAGAAATCCTTTTGATTGAAGGACCTGTTCATACTTGTGATGAGGTTTCTTGATTTTGATAGGAGAGATGTGTTTTATCTTGCGACTAGTTTTCATATTTTGACAACTTTGTTCGACGGTAAACTTTCTTTGAGAATAGTTTTGGGTACTCGGTTCTGATTTTCTGTTTGATGAAGTTCAAGTTGAGGAAGGAAAGCTTCCTAAATTGTTTTCAGATTTTTCAAAAATAGCCTTTGTTTTTCCCCCTATTTTCTTAGTTTTTGCTACATGCTAACACAGAAATGCAATGCGCTATAGGATTTCCTTAATGCGCTAGAGAATAGACCCCACGCACTAAGCTACCCTCTGCTCTGTGCTAACTGGTTTGTTTTGAATTTGTTTTGGTCTAAAAGGATACGCGCTAATATGCGCTGCCAATGAGCTATCTTATGGTTTTTACACGCTAATTCTTGATCACCAAGTGCTATGTTGTTGCTTCAACGTGCCAGAATGTTTTCAAAAAATGCTTCTTTAAACTGCTAGTTTTGGATTTTATGAAGCACTAATGTTCAGAATTAATGCGCTAAGGTGAAGGTCGAATGCACTAAAGGATGGTTTCCACGTGCTAAGAAGTTTCTCTTACACACTAAACTGCCCTAATAACTTGACTTGGTTGTTTTTCTGCAATTTTTGGAACTTTGTTTTTAGTTTTCAATGATGATGGATGATTTTCTGAAGTAGCAAATGAAAGCACAACACAAAAGAGACAACCATTTTCCTTAATCTAGACAATGAGTGTATGTTCTATGAGGATGTGTTAAAATCCCCAATGTTTTAATAGGTTTAGATACAACATACAATTTAGTCAGACTCTTTATTCAAGGGTCATAAGTAATATCATAACCCACTAGTCTCAATACTCTATTAGCTCAAATAGCTGTGTCACCCCCTAGGGGGCACCTATTTTTTGCCTTTTGCCAGAAATTAACCCAAAGTGAATTGCTTCACAATTGAGTAGTTATCTTGGGAGATATATGGTGAGCGATCTTGGGGGCGGATTCTTCCCCACCCTTGCACTATGATATTACAAATGTCTGGATACTGACTTGGCTCAAATTTTCTATGCTAAAGTTCATAATCAGGCTTCCCGTTCAGCCATCAGTGATAAACTCCCTCAAGAAGCTTCCCAACCTTTAGGACAAAGGCTTTACATATCTCAAGGATATTGGGGGAAGGCTAATTGTTGTGCACAACCATTGAAAAGGACTTTTATCACTTTCCACCTTTGATTATAGTGGGTTGTAAAACTTGGTTTCAAAGTCATTTCTCACTTAGGTCGTTCCTTCACATCGGCCAAAGAATGTCTTTAAGAGTTTTTCAACCCCTCAGGAAGGTAGGCCTGCTAAAGGATTTAATGCAATAAATACTGAAAGCGTAAAAGTGGTATGGCTTTTTTATCACCTAGTTAAGGGGAGAGCATATTTCTTCCACTTTCGTAGCAAAGCAAACAAGTGTTCTTTTTAACTCTTTATTGTAATGATTTGTTAAAATCTATATAGAGATGTTGCTCCAAAAAAACATGGTGTTTATTTGGTCCCTTTAGAGCAATGATTTTTTGATCTAGGAAAAGAACCTGGTCAACAAAGCAAATTCGATGTTTGGTCAACAAAAGAAATCGATCAAAAGGGGAAAATCTTCCCTCTTTAACTGTGAATGACTTTGGACATGTGTGATTCTTTTACTTTGAAATTTTTTTAAGTGGATCCTTTTATGCACCAAAGGATGGTGAAGTTATTTTTACAGCCCTTTGTTTGTAAAAATGGAAAGATTGCCTTGTTCCTTTTAGAGCCCAAATTGAAAAATTTTCTCCTAGAAAAAGCCAAAAAAATTGTTTTTGTGGTTCTTTTTATTTGCCCCAAATAAGGTGAGTTCAATTTTATCCAACAAGAATTAAAAATACTCTAAATTTTAACTAACTTAACTAAGTTAGTAAAAATTTAAACTATTTGTAATTCTGAAAATAAAATTAAGCTCCATCTGCAACAAAGTGTCAAAAATTCTGCAAAATACCAATCAAAACAGTTAGAAAAAATCTTGAATTTTGTGGACTTCTACAAGTATAAATTTAAGCTCGGTTACAATTTAATTTTTTCTTTTTGTCTGTGATGCAATACAAAAAAGACTGTATGCGCTACAAGATAACCGGGATGCCTTATCAAAAAGACCCAATGCGCTGAAATGTTTTCCGAATACACTGCTCTGTTATGTTCCCGCATTGAGACCTACAAGAAAAATGATAAAAGGTCTATGCGCTAAGTGATGGTCTGCACATGCTAGGAAATGGGTCCCACGTGCTAAATAGTGAGCCAGATGCACTGGAATGTTAACCAAATGCACTATGGGATGTTCCCCACGCGTCGATTCCTAATTCTCACATACCTGCAAAAGTGATTAGATTTAAAAACCAATTTGATTAATGGGGATGTTCCCCACGGTGGGCACCAGAAATGTGTGTGGGAAAAGTGGGTTGATGAAACTTAAAATGTGAAAATTATGTTCAAAGGAACTTTTCCACACACCCACAGGACTTCTTGGTGCAAGTTATGGAGTCATGAGGAATGACTCAACTTCTCAAGGTAGGTTCCATGGTTCTCTATCTCACAATATCCCTCAAGCCAATGCCTTTGCTCTCAAACCACTGAGAAAAGTTACTTAGGGATGACAAATGCAAGAATGAGGGATGCTTGATTGATTTTAACATGAAATGCATCCTATTTATGCATGATTCTATGAATGAGTTAAACTAGATTATAAGATGACAATATTAGTAGCAATACCATCCTAACATGATATACTAGTTAAAGATTTAAGCTAATGATAATAGAAATACTCTAAAATGCTTATTAGATTAATTCCTATTACAAAAAGAGAGGCTAGATGTATTGATAAAATTGAGCATAAATGAGATACTAAAAGCTTGGATGATCCTTAAAATGGAGGAATGAGAGCTCTATTTATAAGGAAAATAGGGCAATGTATGGTCAAGATTGGAGGAGTAAATCAAGGGTCAGGATTGAACGTTATCAATCCATGTTTACAATTTTCACCAATGAAATGGTGACAATTGTCAACATAAGACTGCTTGAGAGGAGATGTAAGAAGCATTAAATTCTTGAGAAGACCTCATGGTTACCTTAGAAGGTAAGGGTTAAGGTTAGGTTAAGATTACCCTTTGGATAAAGCTTTTACCCAAAGGATAAACTCTTGTGCAAAAGTTAAAGGGATAACAATGGTCAAAGCAATGAATGCTTGATGAGACCCCTAGGTTAGATGAGGGTTAAGTTAGTCAAAAAGTCTCTAACCATGCCACTAAGGGTTAGTTAACCATTAATGGTTTGAAGACTTTGGGGACAAATTTGTAAGAGTCCTTCCAAATTTGGGGGTATTCAACAAGTTAGCTTGTTGAAGGCATAAAGGCTTTAATGCCTTTTGAAGACGTTACTCCAAATTTGAGAAGTGACCTCCTCAAATTTAGGGAAAAGGGATAATGGATGGGTTTAAGCTAATTGATTAGGATTAGGTGGATTCTAGAAGAAATTAGAAGGGGGTTTAGGAGGCAAGTGGGAGATGTAGGAAAATACAAGTGGGTGGGGAAAATAGATTTTAATTAAAATAAAATTAATTTATTTCAATTGGTTGCAAGTTGGGGATTAAATAAATTAGATTTATTTAATTGGGGTAAACTATTTAATTAAATGTAAATTTAATTAAAAAGTAGGGAGAAGGGATTTAATTAAATAAAATGATTTATGCAATTAAATGATGTAAAGGGCTTAAGTGAATTTAAATAAATAAACTGAATAATTTATTTAATTAAATAGAAGAATGTGGGTGATTTAATTAAATTAAATTTAACTAAATAGAGGAATGAGAATAAAATGAACATTAAATATTCATTTAGGAATATGGTCATTTTTATATGTCTACAACAATCATAAAATGCCACATCCAGAATGGAAACACCTCCACTTTAGCACTTCGCACAACCCAGTGTAAGAGGGTAATGACATCAGATATTTCATTCTGGAAATGATCCATTTTTATAAATAAATGGAGTTTTGGTTTACCCTTCTTAACCTTTAATCAACTAGCCACAATTTGGTTCAGGCACCATTATCTTTTATCTAAAAATAATACCATCCAGATGCCATGGATACATTCACAAACTGCTCCCTTTAAGGAATCATGAGCACTTGAGACATAATTTCATAATCAATTCTAGCAAGCACCGAACCATTGAAGGTTTTAATTTCATGGGATTCAGGGTGGTAGTAATTAGCACAAGAAACAATCAACTCAGGACAAGGGACAGTATTTGGGAAACTATCAGTTTCGAGGAGGCCACTTTCTACAACTTTTTTAGCAATAGGAGAGGAAAACTCTTCTCTAATTCTTCTTAGAATTCCATGCAAAATCATGTCACCTAGCTCTGTGTTTTCTACACTATCCAAGCCATTTTCTATATTTAGAGGCTTGAAGGAAACAAGGGTTTGGAGTTAGTGATACGAAAAGAAATTTATGAAAACCTTTACAACATTGGTTGGCACGGAGTAACCATATACTAGAGTTTCACTAGGTAGATTCATGAGGGGATTCTCAATTTACCACAGTGGACAAACTTTTGAGGAGGCTTCACCTTTTAATTAATGAAAGAGAGGAAAAGAAAAGAAATCCTTTAACCTAACCTGTTTGTGTGCACCTGCAATTTTCTTTTGCCATGAAAACTTTAAGCTTTTTCCCACTAGCTCTCGAGGCAAAATATTCTTTTTTAAATGATATCACCCTTTTTAAGATGAGGCATTAAATTAATTCAATTATGGGGTCAAGAGAACCTTCATTCTCTTTCAAAAATCTTACAAACATACTTGCAATAATTTTACCACATAACCAATCATTAATTCCTCATACTTGTAAGTACTTTGGAATGACCGATCCTTGGGAAATGAAAAAACTTTTAAAATGGGATGTCATTGACTTTTTGAACTTACTACCAATCACTAGCATGGGGTGCTAGGGTTCAGGAAACTAACAACTTGCCGACTAGAGAGACAAGGCCAACATAGAGTATCAACACCAAGGCAACCTAAAGAGTAGTCAAATGGTTGACGAACTTAAGTACTCATTAACCATATAAATCAAAGGATGTAAAGGTTTGAAATTCACATGATTGACTGATACAAATACTTCTTAGCATACATGACCAACAATAAGGACTTAAACAAAGTCTGAGGCCGAATCCTTTGAAGGGAAATTTATTAAAAAAAGAAAGGGAAAGTTACTAGAAAGAAAATGCAGAGGAAGAAGATGAGTAAGGAAAGCAATAAAGAAATCAGCCAAATCCTGATTGATTCTGAAGAAGAGGCAGAGGAGAATAAAAATGATGAGGGACAGGATAAGGAGGGGGAGGAGAACCAGGTCATGGACAACATTAAGGGTTTCAATGCCCAAAATATGCTGAAAGAGGAGCAAGAAGACAAAAGTGGCAAGCTTAGTGACTGTGTTGGTGAGAATGCGACTATAAAGGGTTTCTGTGAGACTATTGGTACAATGGTGAAGGATATTGGTAGCTTGAAGAAAGATATGCTGACTGTCAAAAGAGCTACAGTTGGAAACAAACCCCTGACGAAAAATGTTAAAGAATTGGCAGTTGCAATTAATAATGCGGAAGCCATTGAAACTGTAGACACCTAAAAGTTTCATAATTAATTAAGTGAATTTTATTAATTTAATTACTCTTAAATTCTTCTAATTAATATACCCTTCTTCTATCTAAGCCATTTAATTAAAATCCCCCTTCTAGCCCATTTAATTAAAATTACATTTAATTAAATAGTTTCCCCCCAAATTGAATAAATCTAATTTATTCAAATTACCAAGTTGTAACCAAATTAAAATAAAACAATTTATTTTAATTAAATCCTTTTATTCCTCACCCACTTGCATTTTCCTACATCTCCCACTTGCATCCTAAAACCCCTTCCTAAATTCTTTTAGATTCTTCTAATCCTAATTAATTAGTCCAAACCCATCCATTATCCCTTTTCCCTAAATTTGAGGAGGTCACTTCTCAAAATTGGAGGAAAGTCTTCCAAAAGCATTAAAAGCCTTTAATCCATTCAACAAGCCCCCAAATTTGGAAGGACTCTTACAAATTTGTCCCCAAAGTCTTCAAACCATTAATGGTTAACTAACCCTTAGTGGCATGGTTAGAGACTCTTTGCCTAACTTAACCTCCATCTAACCCAAGGGTCTCATCAAGCATTTATTGCTTTGACCATGTTTATCCCTTTAACCTTTGCACGAGAGTTTACCCCTTGGGTAAAAGCTTTATCCAATGGATAACCTTAACCTAACCTTAACTCTTACCTCCTAGGGTAACCATGAGGTCTTCTCAAGAATTTAATGCTTCCTACCTCTCCTCTCAACCAACCTCTTGTTGACAATTGTCACCATTTCATTGGTGAAAATTGAAGACATGGATTGACAACTTTCAAACTTGACCCTTGATTAACTCTTTCAATCCTGACCATCCACTGCCCTATTTTTTTCTATAAATAGACCTCTCCTTCCTCCATTTTAAGCATCCAAGTTTCATGCATCTAATCTATAGTCATTTCAATCTAGCATTTAACCTCTCTTTGAATAGGAATCATCTTAATAAGAATTTTAAGAAGCATTTCCATTATCATAGAAAATTCATGTTAGACTAGTATATCATGTTAGGATAGTATTACTACTAATCTTGTCATCTTATAATCTAGTTTATTGCATTTATAGAATCATGCATAGATAGGATGCATTCTCATGTTAAAATCAATCAAAAGCATCCCTCGTTCTTGCATTTGTCATCCCTAAACCACTCTGCTAAGTGATCTGAGAGCAAAGGCATTGGTTTGAGGGATCTTGTGAGATAGAGAACCATGGAACCAACCTTGGGAAGTCGAGTCATCCTTCATGACTCCATAGCTTGCACCAAGAAGTCCTATGGGTGTGTGAGCAAGCCTCTTTGAGCTCCACTTTTCACATTTTGAGTTTCATTGACCCGCTTTTCCCGCATACATTTCTAGTGCCCACCGTGGGGCTCTACCCCATTAATCAAATCGTTTTAAAAAATAAGCACTTTTACAGGTACGTGGGAAACAAGAATCAGCGCTTGGGGAACATCCCTTAGCACATCTGGTTAACATATTAGTGCATCCCGTACACTGTTTAGCACATGGGGTTGGCATTCTAGCACGTGAAGTCCTTATCTTAGCGCATCATCCTCACTAATCTTTTCCTGTAGGTCTCAACGCGGGAGAAAAATAGAGTAGCGCATCTGAAAAATAGTTTAGCGCATCGGGCTTGTCCTATAGCGCATCCGGATTACATTGTAGTGTGTAGAGTTTGTTTTGTAGCGCATCACAGACAGAAGCAAAAAAAAACTAAAAGCTATAACTGGATGCGAAATTAGACTTGTTGAAGTCCACATTTGTCTAACGGTTTTGCTTGATATTTTGCAGGTTTCTAACAATTTTCTTGCAAATAGGAGCTCTATTTTTAGGATCATTAAGATAGTTTAGAGTTTTTACTAACTTAGATAAGTTAGTTAAAATTTGAACCTCTTTTAAGTTTTCTCAAAACTTAACTCACATTTCATTTGGGATACCTAAAAAGAATCACAATAAAAAATTTTCTTGCTTTCAGAGGAGAAAAACTTTTCTTTTTGGGTTATTAAAAGGAACAAGACAAATCTTTTATTTTTGCAAGCAAAGACTAAAAAGAACCTCACTATCCTTTGGTGCATAAAAGGATCAATTTTAAATTTTTGCAAAGAAAAGGAACCTCACTTTAAATTTTGGTTCATGAGGGAAGGTCTTCCCCTTTGGATCGATTTCTTTCATTGACCAAACATCGAAGTTTGCTTTGTTGACCCAGTTATTTTCCTAGATTAGAAAATGATTGCTTTGAAGGAAACAAAATAAACACCATGTTTTTGTGGAGCAACATCTCCATATAGATCTTAGAAAATCATTGACCTGAAAGGTAAACACAACCTTATTTGCCTTGTCTCGAAAGTAGAAGGTATATGCTCTCCCCTTAACTGGGTGATCAAAAAGCCAGACTACTCTTACACTTTCAGTGATACAAAATTTAAATCCTTTAACAGGCCTGCCTTTCCGAGGGGTTGAAAAACTCTTAAAGAAATTTTTGGTTGGTGTGAAAGGAATGACCTAAGTGGGAAACAACTTTGAAGTCAAGTGTTCCAACCCACTATAATCAAATGTGGAATGTAACGAAAGTCCTTTTCAACAGTTTCGTGCAGCGATTAGCCTTCCCCTAGTATCCTTGAGATACGTAAAGATTTTGTTCTAAAGGTTGGGAAGCCTCCTGAGGGAGTTTATCACTGACGGCCAAACAGGAAGCTTGATTATGAACCTTAGCATAGAAAACTTTGAGCCAAGTCAGTAACCAGACATTTGTAATATCATAGTGCAAGGGTGGGGAAGAATCTGCCCCCAAGATCGCTCACCATATATCTCCCAAGATAACTACTCAATTGTGAAGCAATTCACTTTGTGTTAATTTATGGCAAAAGGCAAAAAAATGAGCACCCTCTAGGGGGTGACACGGCTATTTGAGCTGACGGAGTATCAAGACTAGTGGGCTATGGTATTACTTATGACCCTTGAATAAAGAGTCTTTTTGAAGTGTATTCTTTGTCTCCAAACCTGTTGAAACATTGGGGATTTGAACACATCCTCGTAGAATATACACTTATTGTTTAGATTAGACAAAATGGTTGTCTCTTTGGTGTCATGCTTTCATTGGTTATTTCAGAAAATCATCTATCAACATTAAAAACTCAAGGCAAAACTCCAAAAATTGCAGAAAACAATCAAGTCAGGGCAGTTTAGTGCATAAGAGCAACATGTTAGCGCATAGCAATCATACTTTAGTGCATCAAGCCTTTTCCTTAGCGCGTAAAGTATTAACAGTAGCACTTCGCCGAAATTTAGAATCAACAGTAAATAATTAACTTGTCCTGAAAAATAACTCAGCGCGTGGAAGCATCAGCTTAGCGCATGAAAGTCAACTTTAGCGCATAGGGTATAAAAAGTAGCACGTCAGTGGCTCATATTAGCGCATGATCTTTTGAAAACAAAGAAAACAAATTTAACCAGTAAAACCAGTTAGCGCATATCAGGGAGCAACATAGCGTGTAAGTATTTTCGCTAGCGCATTTAGAACATTCTGTAGCGCATAGAGTCTTTGTTTCAGTGCATGGTCAAAACCAAAAAAATGGGGGGTAAAATAGAGGTTTGTTACTACTTATCAAATTGCCATTATTTTTTATATTCAAAGTCATACTATATACTCTAGTCGGTTAACACTACCGAATCATGCAGTCGGTATGCATAGTCTAGTCAGTTACAGAGGAAAGCAGTCACAGAACGCAGTATACACCAAGTGAAACATGTTACCGGATTCATTGAGCCTGGACATGCATATTAAAATGTGTTACAAGATCGAGGCACATCTAACCGTTATCACATTGGAAATTGCACCAGAAGATTGTGTATGATTTCGAGATCAATCTAACAAATGAAATATTTTGTATAGTTATTCATTCTATAAATCATGTTTGTAAGATCAAAGAAATGAATTGGATCACCATCTTAAGAGATCTATTTATACAGCATGAGTTAAGGGTGTATACATGAGTGTAAGAAGACTGTTATAGAGACACAGAGGTCATCGAGAAGGTTTTCAGAGAACAGTCGATGAACAGAGTAAACATAAGGGTTTGCCAAGTTACTATATGGGTTACTGAGGTATGCTATAAGCAAGGTAATTTATTCTGAGCACATAGAATCTGCTATAACATTTCAGATGTAAAGTTGTAGATATTTGTAATCATTTTATTGTAATATTGTGAAGTTGTAAGAGAAACCTTTAACAAGGTAAAAGACTCTAATCAAGTCTATAAATTGTAAATCCTCTAACCAAGTGCAACATTTAGATTAAGTGTTGTAAAATCCTTTAGCAAGGTATATCTAACAGATCTTGTTGCTCCTAACAGGGTAAGCTATCAGAAATAGCTAATATGTAGCTCTAACCGAGCACTCTTTATTATTGTAGTAGTGAAGTTGTGGGTGCCATCCCCACCGCAGTTTTTCTCTCTAACCAAGAGTTTCTGTGTAACCAAAATATATGTGTTATGGAGTGAATCATGTATGATTGTTATCTATTTGTTTTAACTTTATTTTATGTTACTGCACTATTCTGTTTATGCATAATAGTAAAGTTATTATTCAAGAAAAGTTTTGGATTACTGATTCACCCCTTCCCTCTCAGTACATTAGCTTTCCATATTGGGTCTAACAATTGGTATCAGAGCTTCAATCTTGAAAAAGGGTTTAACCGCCTAAAGAGAAAGATCTTATCAATGGAAGGCTACAAACAATCTTGGAGGATTGTATATCTACAAGAAGAGTTGGATCATGCTAATCAAGTGATTGCAGACATGCAAAGGCAAATGCAAAAATCTCTAAAAGTAAGAAGAAGATTATCTGATGATTTGCAGGATTCTCAAGAATTAGTGGAACAAATTGAGACATTATTTGAGAACAGTATATCTGAAGAGATTGAAGAAATGATTGGAGTATTGAAAGAAAAGAACAAAGCACTGGCTGATCAACTAAAAGCAATGAAAAGAGAACATGAACATTTCAGCACACAAATGACTGAAAATCTAGATGCACTAAGGACAGCTAAGGATAAAGCAAGAGACATAGAAAGAGAGAAACAACAACTTGAAGTCTTAGTATCTGATAAAAATGATGAAATCATAAGGTTGACTAGGATTCAACAAAATATGACAAATCAACTAGGTTATGCACATCATGAAGCAATTCTAAAGAATGATGAAAATCAAGCATTGAAACTTTAAGTATCAAGGTTGACCGATGAACTTGAAACAGAGAAGAAATCCAAAGAAACATTGAAGAAGAGTTATGAAGCATCAAAGATGTTGGATGAGCAACTGAATACAAGAAGACCCAACAAAGATGCAGGACTCGGTTACAAAGGAAAAGACTCTACCGAGAAAGGAATTCATACTACCGAGAGAGGAGAATCATCAAAGCAAGATGGAAACAGGAATAACATCAAAAGAAAGAAGCCTATTTGCTACTACTATGGAAATCAAGGTCACACTACCAACATATGCCAAATCAGAAAATGTAAGCAACTGAATATCACTAAGTCCAATGGTTATTGTTACAGTTACTATAAATATGGTCACACATCTCATCAATGTAGGACAAAGTCTGTAAACAATTATCAGAAGGCAAAATTCAAAGGGTTTTATAGAAACTGCAATAGATATGGACATAGTACTGAGAAGTGCTGGCTTAAGCAAAAGAACTACATGTGCTCTGCACACCGAGAAAACACTAGAGGTTATCGAACTCACACAGATCCTTACCGACAATATGCAGCAGTACCATGGGATTACAATACAAGGATATGGTGTGAATGTTGTGGAAGATATGGACATATTAGTGCTAACTATTTTATAAGGTTTGGAATGAAGAAACAAAGATCATCGAGAAATCCTGGTATGGCATGTTTTCATTGTCACAAAGTTGGACATTTAGTTGGAGATTGCAGAGATCAACCTAGAAAAGACACTAAAGAAATAAAAGGCAAATTACAGATGATTTGGAAAAAGAAGAAAATTGTGCCAAAAGAAGAAAGCACCCTACCTACCGAGTTAGGTGCACCTATTCCAAATTAATCAGTAAAGGTATTAAGGGACTGCATTCTCTAAAGTTTAAAATCATAACAGTTCCTATTCTATTATGTACTAAATTGAAAATCTGCATAGTTAAGATGCATTAGTAAGTCTAAAATCCTATCAAAAGCACTTTACAGGAAACCTATCAAGTCGGTGAATATAGGAAACCTGTCAAGTCGGTAAATGAAGGAAATTTTGTTACTCAGTTAAAACAAAAAAAGAGAGTAAATTGGTTAAAGGTGAATCAAGTGCATTTAATGTTTTTTACCTAACCCGCACGAAGCCCAATAAGGTATTTTGTATACTTAAAAGCATTTTCGCGGTCATTTACACTTACCAAGTTTTCAAAAGAGCAGAGCAGAACGATTCCAAGGTGATCAAACCTCATTCAAAGAAAGTTCAAGGTATTTACATCAAATCTCATCGCACTGTTAAGCTATCTTACCGATCTTATCAAATTGTTATTATCTGCTGAGTGTGAAGTGTCTGTCGTTTGTAAACCGTCAAACCCTAAGGATAGTTTGCTAAGTTTTTACCTGAAATCTTCAATGGCGCCCAAGATCCAAGATCCCATAGTTGTTAAAAATGTAGAGAATCCCTCACTAAAATACTCTTTGACTCTTAAAGTCACCTCCGAACCGGATGACAAAACCGCCTTTTCACTCATCCCAGATCGAGTCTTGTTAGTCGAAGATGTTAGATTCTTCACCAAATGTCGTGTTGAAGAACTCGGTCATGTTGAAATAAGAGACACCTATGATGAACTATGTACCAATGGTGTATTAAACAACAAGTATGAACACATCAGAATCAAAGGATTGACTGAAGCCCTAACCTATCCTCGTGTGTTCAAGCCCCAATGGGTCAAGTTTGTTTTGAGCAGAGTTCATGATGATTTCATGTGGCTAGAAGAGCAACCATTTAAAATCACCAAGGAAATCATTCATGTGATCACCGGTTATCCTATCTATGATCATGCACATGCTCAAAAGATGATATCACATAAGGAATTGATTAGTTTAACCGGAGTGGAATCTGATTACAGAGGACTAAAACTGAACAATGTCATTGATGCAGAACTTAAGTTTTCTATTAGAGTAATCAGTTACTATTTCTTCCAATCAGCAAGGGAAAACAGTGTACCCTGTGCAGCAGTTGACATAGCTTATAAAATTGTGAAAAAGGGAATGAAAGTTGACTTATGTGAAGTGTTACTGAAGAACCTATTTAAGAATCTGAACACAATAAGGAAGCTGAAGAAGAACAACTCAACAAATACTCTAAAGTTTGGTTCACTTCTTGTATGCATGTTTTTCTACTTTGAAAAATTATTTCCATCAGTTGGTAAAGTAGTTTGGGAGCTACACCGACCAATCACCCATTAGATTAATGACTTTATCAAGAAACTAGGTGATAATTTCAATGACATAATGGATGATTATTTCAGTAAATTTTAGGAGAAGATGCACAACAGGTACCGAATTCCACCCCAACTAGTGGAGAAATATAAAGATGATATATGCTTTGAGGTAGACACTGACTACTATTATGTGAATGTTGTGGAACCAAGAACTCAATCTTTGCCACCTATGGGTTACGAGATTGACTTTGACATCACACAACAGCAAATTGATGCATTTCTTACATTACCAGGGCATGCTACCAAGCTGAGGTATGGAACCTATGAAGAAGTGAAGGGAAAAGTAAAAATGAGCATTGTAGTACCCAAAGCTACAAGAAAAGAAACAAAGATGATAAAGGTTTTAACGAAGAAATTCAGAGAAGATTCTTCCTCCACACCTGTCAAAGGCACTCTTGCCATCACCGAAGAGGAATCAGAAGCTAAAGAGGTAGCTCTAACACTGAGCACCGAATTGCCTAAGGGTAAAGTGTTAAAAAGAAAGAAACAGGACACTTCAAAGGCCCTACTGACACCTCCAACAAAGAGACCTAACACTAGAGCATCAACTGCATCACCAAGTAAGAAACAAAAGAATGTTACTACTCCCAAGGTAACCAAGACCTACAAGAAATCTACTCGGAGACTCATTTTGGCAAAAGAGTCTAGTGATATAGAATCCGAAGATGCAAACAAATTCCAGATTGTCAAGAGCAAGAAGGTAAATATACATAGTGTTGAAAACTTCTGTGCCAATCTAAAAGAATATGGCGGATTTGGTTCATTTCAATATGTCAAGTATGAAACTAGAAATAATGATGAGAAGAGACAAATTGAAGAAGTTGTCATCTACACACTTCTAAAGTTCCGGTTAGCTCCATTGGAACTAGTAAAGTCACTTCCAAATGAACTTTACTTACATATTGATAATAGGTGGAAATATGCAATGGACTTAGAGAAACAAATAAGAGAAAGAAGTCTAGTCCATCTATTTCCTGATATGTCTGTAACAGAAATAAAGGAACATTTGACAACCTACAATTCAAAATTTCCTATCAAACAGAGAGCCTTAAAACTGATGAATGGGCTATATATTGACGTAGAGAATGAGACAAAAGCAAAATGGCAGGAAATATTCAAAATAAAGGATGTCGGTGAACAATCTACAATTGAAATCGTTGATGTCACCGAGAATAGTCCTGATGCTACCGAACAAGACCCGGCTGACACTATTCAAATAGATGAAGATGTCATGGATACAGAGGAACAGGAGCAGGAAATGATAGAAGGCACTACATATGCAAAACTTGTATCTAGTGAATCTGTATTAGAACAAGTTCAACCTTGTCCATCTATCACTCAACCTGTCTCTACCGAAACTACTCAGGATACAACACAAGGCACCGAAGGTCACAAGTCTACAACAGGAGAAGATACTACTCTAGAACAGACCTCTCAAGCACCTTCGAGCACCAAAAATGTAGCAGCTGAGACACCCAGTACCGAGACACCAAAAGACACCATAGCGGCTACAGGAACCAACCAAAGTGTTGCTTCTACCGAGCAACCTACCGAGGGTCAGCAAGCCTCTCAAGCTATTGTCTTGGTCCAAGTAACCAAAGGTAAAGAGAAGAAAGTGAAAAAGCATAGTTTCAAAGTTCATTTATCTAAACCAATAGTGTTTCCCAATGTGGATATATCAAAATTAAAGGGGCAAGCACTCATTGATTTTGATGAACTATGGAAAGCAAAGGCTGAACAAGAAAAATAGATGGCCATATAAAAGAAGAATAAAGTACTTCAGAAGGTGAAGACACTGCTATCAAATATGCTACCTACAGCTATAGTGTCAACCGATGCAGCCATCCACATTCAATTGGATGAACTCCTTAATCAAATAGAAACATCCAGAGTTGATGCATCTGAGTATTTGAGCAAGATAAAAGACAAGGAGCTTACTGCAAAAATGATAGAAGAGGTACAGAAAGCTCTATCTATTGGCAAAGTCAAACTTGTCAAATTCATTGCTGAGTTGTCCCCTCAACTCAAGCACATTCTTTATTTATTTCAGAAACTCTGTACATTTTCTATATTCATTAAAGACATTAAGAATAAAACTGATGCAATTGAGAAAGAGATCACTGATCTCTCAAATAAGTTGACCCTTGAGCCCAATTCAGTTTAGAATTTTTATACCAAGCTTCAACAGCTCATGGCTCAACAATTGGAACTAAGAAATGAAGAACATAAGATCAGGATGGATATAATGACACTCCAGACATTATTCCTTCCTCATCTTTCATCAGTTCAAGAACAGATTAATCGAGCCACATGCCTATCTACTACACAAGAGGGAAGCACTCTTGATGGCTTAACATCACTATTGGTTGATATTCAAGCACAAAATTCTTTAATGGAAAGTGTAAAGGATGCACTCTCTGTCGCTCTCACCAATGCCAGGAAAAAGTACAAATCCATTTTTGACCAGTTACCACCCCCGGATGGAAATTAAGTTTTTGATGTTTGTCAAAAAGGGGGAGTAATACAACATATTTGGGAGTGAGATATATTTGGAGAGTAATACAGTTTTGGTGATACAATTTTGATATAGTATTCGGAGTATTGTATACAGGGGGAGTATACCGAGTAGAGTATGCAAAGTATCCAAGGAAAGTATGTAGAGCACACAAGCATAGAACTGAGCATGCAAAATCAAAGTTATGTATAGTATAATGATAAGGGGAGTATATCTGAATATTCTATTTCATTGACTATTGTATATACTATCAAGTATAGTCATTTTGCAAAGTATATAGATTTTTGAGTTATGACTTTGAAAGTAGTTTTTGTCAAACATCTCAACTAATTTCAAAAGGGGAGATTGTTACTACTTATCAAATTGCCATTAGTTTTTATATTCAAAGTCATACTATATACTCTAGTCGGTTAACACTACTGAATCATGCAGTCGGTATACACAGAGAAGTCAGTATGCACAGTCTAGTTGGTTATAGAGGAAAGCAGTCACAGAACGCAGTATACACCGAGCTGTCTACCAAGTATCTTTTCATGTCTACCGAGCAACAAAGATGACACACCGAGATGATATACACCGAGTGAAACATGTTACTAGATTCATTGAACCTAGACATGCATATGAAAACGTGTTACAAGATCGAGGCACATCTAACAGTTATCACATTGGAAATTGCACCAGAAGATTGTGTATGATTTCGAGATCAATCTAACCAATGAAATATTTTGTATAGTTATTCATTCAATAAATCATGTTGGTAAGATCGAAGCAATGAATTGGATCACCATCTTAAGAAATCTATTTATACAACATGAGTTAAGGGTGTATACATGAGTGTAAGAAGACTGGTACAGAGACACAGAGGTCACTGAGAAGGTTTTCAGAGAATAGTCGATGAACAGAGTAAACATAAGGGTTTACCGAGTTACTATATGGGTTACCGAGGTATGCTATAAGAAAGGTAATCTATTCTGAGCACATAGAATCTGCTATAACATTTCAGATGTAAAGTTACAGATATTTGTAATGATTTTATTGTAATATTGTGAAGTTGTAAGAGAAACCTTTAACAGGGTAAAAGACTCTAATCAAGTCTATAAATTGTAAATCCTCTAACCAGGTGCAACATTTAGATTAAGTGTTGTAAAATCCTTTAGCAAGGTAGATCTAACAGATCTTGTTACTCCTAACAGGGTAAGCTATCAGAAATAGCTAATATGTAGCTCTAACCGAGCAATCTTTATTATTGCAGTAGTGAAGTTGTGGGTGCCATCCCCACCGTAGTTTTTCTCTCTAACCAAGAGTTTCTGCATAACCAAAATATATGTGTTATGGAGTGAATCATGTATGATTGCTATCTATTTGTTTTAACTTTATTTTATGTTACTGCACTATTCTATTTATGCATAACAGTAAAGTTATTATTCAAGAAAAGTTTTGGAGTACTGATTCACCCCTCCCCTCTCAGTACAATAGCTTTCCATATTGGGCCTAACAAGGTCAAATTGGAAAATTTTGAAAACATTTTCAGAAACCTCCTTTCATCAGCCTAAACTTTGTCAAATCAAAATACCAAAAACAAAGTATCCAAAGCTATTTCCAAAGAAAATTTCTCATCAAACAAAATTTGTCCAAACATCTAAAACTGGTCACACGATAAACATATCTATCCTATCAAAATCAGGAAACATCATCGCAAGTGGCAAATAGGTCCCTTTTATCTCATGGATTTTATCCCAAAAACACACTTGTTTTAAAACTCCAAGTTGTCAGATCGATTTTCCATATCGGGAAAGCTCTATTCCATATCATTTGACGCACTTTGTCGTGAGCGGCATCTAAACCTTCACTTTGATAAAGTAAAACTTGAGTTTCCAAAACAAGATAAACTAACTCCAAAAAAAATCAAAGGAAACCATTGATCACTTGTGCATGACTAATCCTCATATTCTGACAAGAAAGAATATTTATCGTAGCACTAGGTTGAAGAAACAACAACCAAGTTCTTCGAAATTTTCCAAAAGAAATAAATTTTTATACATCAATCGTCAACTCTTCAAATCTCATTGAACATTCCTTCGTCATGTACGATTATATATTTAGAACAAATCAAACGAATTTGACAAGGAACCTTTGAAAACTAGAGCATTCTGCCAAGAATCTGCATTCAATCAACAAATCAATCATGGGGGAAAGATCAATTATGCATTCTTTCCCGATGAGTGCATCACTTACAACATACCCCAATTTGAACCACCCACCCCTGAGCAACATATCGAAGAGGATTTTATCCCCTTTGTCACAGAAAGTTTCTACTAGATGCCTACTGTTACTCGCTCTCAACAAAACAAACAAAGCGAAGAACCACCAAAATCAAGCATGAATCAAAGATTATCTAATCCCTTTGAAGGTCCGCATCTAGAAAACACTGAAATTTCTGAAGAACTTCTTCAAGAATGTTAGGAAAGTGCTTCATTTCAAAAACTTGAGGAAAGACTCATGGAAAATGACAAAGAAAAATATTTGCTCATGCTCACAAGCAAAGGAGTTAAACTTCCAGAGGACTTAGACACAGACATTTTTAGAACTGGCTCTTGACATTACGAATATCAAGAACGACAAAGAGAAGAAGAAACACATGACCCCGAGCAAGATATTCCTGAACAAAATATCCCAGAACAAAACATCCCAGAGCAAAACATCCCCGAGCAAAACATACTGTTCCATACACCATTTCAACATACAATTAATGCAAGGGAAGAATGCTTTCCTCGACAAAATAATGCACCTTTGATTTCTCTTACTCAACAAATGCAAATGTTATAAAGACAAATGCAAGACATGCAACAAGGGACAACAGTACGATATTCATTAAATGAAATTTGTCCTTATCCGTTTGACAGAAGATTGAACATGGTTCCTTTTCCTCCAAACTCAGATGTTCCCAAATTTGACAAGTATGATGGCAAAAGCGATCCCCGTGATCATGTTTGAGAATTCTATACAATGATTTTTGAATTTTCTCATGATGACACCTATTTGATGAGGTTATTCTCAAGAAGCTTGGGAGGACAAACAATGGAATGGTTATCCAAAATCACACCTCCTATCAGATCATTCGATCAATTAGTCAACAAATTCATAGCTCAATATTCCTATAACATTCAGCATGCTATCACCATGTTAGATGTCTGTAACACCAAACAGAAAAACAATGAAACATTCATCGTATTCCTTCAACATTGGCGGCATATGGTTTCAAGATATCCCCAAGATATCCCTGAAAAGGAGAAAATGGAAATTTTCATCGACAACTTAAATGGTGAGATGAGTTACAGGCTCAAACTCCAATGCATACCATCTTTCACTAAATTGATTGAGAATGGCATTCAAGTGGAAGAAGCATGTGTCAAGAAAGGAACGCTAAAATTCTTCAAAGAAGGAACAAGTTCATCCAATTACAACAACCAAAACAACAACAACTTGGACAAATCCAGATTCTGGACTAGAAACAAAAACAATTGAAATGAAGGAGGGAATGAATCACATGATCCAAAATCTAAGCAGCCCATGCTTGCATTATCAGGAAATCTTGAAGCTACAAAGAATCCCAAAGGTGCTAACCCACACACTAACACTTATGCACCGAATACCAATCAAGGTCAACACAACACCAACAATGCCAACAATGCTCAAAACAATCACACTCAACAATTTTCAAAAACCTGTCTACAGACCATAAGGACAATCACTGGAGTCAGCATTCAGAGAACTCCTAGCAAACAAAATTATCTCTTTACTAGCAATCAGCAACTATGAACCACAAATCAAACCACCTTGGTGGAATGACTCGCACTTTTGTGATTTTCATCCTAACAAAGGTCATCAAACAAATGATTGCATGAGACTGAAAAACAATGTCCAGGACATGATTGATAGAGGTGATTTAATGGTGGATGGTCTCAAGACAAATGGTGACCATGGAGACTTCAAAAATCCTCTTCTAAACTATAACAAAGATGGAGCTTCAACCTCAAATGATGCATGTGGAGCTCGTATCAATCACATCTACAATAACACTATCAATCATATATCAGTTGTAGACAATCAAGTAAACATCATCACCATCCGAGATCAACATGATCATGAATCTGTCAACGTACCAACCAGAGCTCAAAAATATGTCTTGAAGGGACATATGTCAACAACAAATGTCGTACCCAAAGTTCAATATGATCTAGTCAATCAACTGCACAAAACTCCTACTCAAATATCTATTCTGGAGTTGCTAAAACTTTTGCCAAAACACAAAGACATATTGGAACAAGCGTTATCAGAAACAAATGTACCTCAAGATCTAGATGTTGATAAATTCCAAGCCATGGTTGCTCATATGATAGGGCCTCATAATCTCACTTTTTCTGAGCATGATAATATTTCATTGAGCTATCTACATAATACTCCTCTGCAGATTGAAGTCATAGTCTATAAACACCAAGTAAAATGAGTATTAATAGATGGAGGAGCTGGACTTAATATTTGTACCTTAAAACTTATCTGCGCATTAGGCTTTTCTGAAGAGTCTATTGATCCATGCAAGAAGATCACCATAAAGGAATATGATGATGCAGAAAGATCATCTAAAGGAATCGTGATTTTGTCTATTCAGGTAGGGCTGATACAAAAGGATACTATGTGCCAGGTCTTAGATATAGACCTCACATACAATATTCTATTAGGCCAACCCTGGATACATGAAATGCAAGCAGTACCTTCTACATATCACTAGTGTGTCAAATTTCCCTATAATGGCCAGAAGGTTTCTATATCAGCTAATCATATTCCATTTCAACATTGTAATACAATGGGGGCAGCTTAGGACAGCTTGGCTCCACATAATAGAGAAAAGTAAAATTCCTTAGCACCAGATCTTCAATAGGAAAAGTCTAGAGATTTCAAACAAAAAATGAAAATCAAAGAGAAAGGCATGGGGGAATACTCTTTGGAACCCATGTGTTTGGCTAACTTACCAACATCACCTAAATCTCATGGATTACCTACATCATCTACACATCAAGCAACTCAGCCCATCACCAAGTTTGATGGTACATTCATCCAACTCGGCACTCTAGCACGTGAATCAGAGGAAAAAGACATCCTTAGCTGGTTATACAAGGATGAAGAAGAAGAAGGCAAAGTAGCTAATATGGAAGTAGCTATACCAACACATTTGTATGGGAAAGGTTACTTAATCATGCAGTAAATGGGATACAATGGCAAAGGACCTATTGGCAACCATCAAGAAGGTGTCACAAAACCGTTAGATCTTCCTTCACAATTCAATAAAGACAAAAAGGGATTGGGCTTTGAGATTACTCTCCTACCAAAGAAGGCACCCTGCAAATATCAAAAACCTCAGTGGAAAGCCAAGAAGAAGTACCAGGAAGACTCTTGGTAGGAGGCACTATTTGTGTCAATAGAGAACATACGTAAGGAACGTGAACATCAAGAACACAAGAACCATCAAGAAAAGACCATTGGTCAAAAGAAAGCAACACCTTGTACAAAGGTCCATCATCTTCAAGGACTCATATCCAACAAAGAGGAATCACCTCCTAAAGGTATTATTCCTCCTCGAGTGGAAATAGTATATGAACAAATGCAAAAGGTAGAAACAGGATCTAAAACAGAATCAGAGAAAACTATCCAACTTGTGTCCATCATCAAAAACCTGTTCTCACCCTACAACATACCAGTTCACAACACTGATAGAATCTGGGATACTGACTCTGAGACTGATTCTAATGAATATGAATGGGGCAATTGTTCTAATGCTGTTGAAGATATTTGTACAAAGGACAGTCATACACCCATTTCTCAAGCAGCACGCAGCACAGAATATGGACCACTTGAATTTGGTCTACAAAATATCTATGACGCCAAGGAAAACGAGCAACGTCATTATGAACAAGTCTACACAGAAAATGATACCATCGAAGACCTCAATGAAATCCTTGAACTCTTTAAAACCCAGTCAAATCATGATGAAACCTCCATCCTGACACTTACCCTAGTCGAACTTGATCTACATAACGACTCCTTAACACTCATCTTTCCTGACCTCATAGACTAGGATGAACCTGAAATTCATGATATACCAATTTTCCCAAACGATGAATCCATCATCCATTACTTATGTACCATTAACCTGGAAAGAGACTCTACCAGTAAATAGAATAACAACATCTACAATCCAGGGAGTGCCAAGTCTCTCAGTCACAAAAATGAATCAAATAAAGGATCTATTGCTGAAAACCAGTCACTGGCAGCAATAGATCACAAAAAAGTAAAAATAAAGGACAAATCTGAGGGTGAAAACCTTTTTAAGGAACCTAACGATGGGAGACTTGACACTCTATTAGAGCATTACCAAGAGTGATCACCCATATTGATTGAGCCAACTCAATCCATCAACATTGGTACTACAGAAGTAGCCAAAAACATACATCTGGTAGAATCTCTAACAAAAGATGAAAGAGCAGAATTTGCCAATTTTTTTAAAGAAAAGCAAATCAACTTTGCTTGGTCATATGTCAATATACCTGGAATTGATCCACAATTAATCATGCATCATTTATCCATTACTCAAGGAGCTAAGCCAGTCAAGCAGAAACTGAGAAAGATGAATCTACGGGTAGCACTCATGGTCAAAACTGAACTAAAGAAACTATTAGATGTCGGATTTATTTGACCCATTGACTATGTTGAATGGATCTCCAACATTGTACCAGTATCAAAGCCCGATGGCAGTATCAGAATATGCATTGATTTTTGAGATGTCAATAAAGCTTGTCCAAAGGATGACTTTCCTTTGCCCAGTATCAACATAATTGTAGACCTCACAGCAAGCCATGCAATGCTATCACTAATGGATGGTTTTTCAGGCTATAATCAAATCAAGATAGCCCTGAAGGATCAAGAGAGAAAAATGTTTACCTGTCCATGGGGAACGTACTGTTGGAATGTTATGCCTTTTGGCTTAAAAAATGCAGGCACAACTTATCAATGAGCAATGACAACGATCTTTCATGGCATGATGCATACCTTCATGGAAGACTATGTGGATGATTTACTAGCTAAATCCTTCACCAGAGCAGCACATCTCAGCATCTTAGAAAAAAAATTTGACAGATTAGAAAAATTCCAATTCATGCTCAACCCTAAGAAGTGTGTCTTCGGGGTTACATCAAGAAAGTTACTAGGCTACATAGTTTCAGCTAAATGTATTGAAATGGATCCAGCAAAGGTACAAGCCATTATAGAGATTCCACCACCAAAGAACATTAGTCAGCTCAAATCTCTACAAGGATGGCTCCAATCAATCAGGCAATTTATCGCTCAACTAGCAGATAAAAGTCTACCATTCAAGCATTTGCTACATAAAAATGTACCATTCAGATGGGAAGCCAAATGTGCAGAATCTTTCTATCAAATCAAACAACATCTAATGAACCCACCAGTTCTAGTACCACCAATAGCCAGGAAGCCGCTCATTCTCTACATTTCAACAACAGATATATCACTAGGGGCATTGTTAGCACAAGAAGATCACCAAGGCAAGGAACGAGCTATATACTACATCAAAAGGACATTGAGTGAATATGAATTAAACTATTCATTTATTGAAAAGGCCTGTCTAACAGTGGTCTTCGCCTCTCAAAAGTTCTAACATTACATGCTAACTCACACAATTAAGCTAGTTGCAAAAATTTATCCTCTCAAATATCTACTCAACAAGGCAGCTCTTACAAGCAGAATGGCCAAATGGGTCATGACTCTTAGTGAATTTGGTATCCATTACATAGAACGAAGAGCTATCAAAGGACAAGCAATTGCAGATCAACTGGCTGAAGCACCACTACCTGGAAAACAAACTATGGAGATCGATTTTTCGAACAGGGACGTACTGGCTATTTCTACCACACAATGGACCTTGTACTTTGATGGGTCCTACACACAACATGGCTCTGGTGCTGGCATTATGTTCATCACTTCTGAAGGACACACTATACCAAGATCATATAGGCTTATGTTTCCTTGCACAAATAATGTGGTTGAATATGAGGCGTTGGTTATAGGCATCAAAATGGCCGTAGAATGGAGAATCACAGAATTAAAAGTCTACAAAGATTCACAACTAGTCTTCAATCAAATCAACAACGATTATCAAACAAAAGATGAAAAGAAACAACCATACAAGCGAATGGTGGATGACTTTAAGAAATATTTTGTACACATCACCTTCGAGCAAATACCAAGGTTGGATAACAGAGCAGCCGATGCAATGGCTACTATTGCTTCACTACTACAAATTCCAGAGCAACAGGGTCGATACGAGTTTATGGTAGAGCAACTATTCTCCCCAGCCTATGACCACTCTCAATCCCATGTTATCTATGCCTTGACCAGTTCAGATTCTCCACTATATGGACCGATATACGACTATCTTACGAACAACATCCTACCCATTGACTTATCCCAAAACCAAAAATGCAACTTCATCTGCCAAGCTGCCCATTATACCCTCACTGCTGATACTTTGTACCGTCGAGGTCTAAATGGTACTCTTCTTTGTTTCCTTAATCGTAATGAATCTGACTCTGCTTTACATGAGCTTCACGAAGGTATCTGTGGCACACATTCAAGTGGTACTACTCTTGCTAAAAAGCTTCTGAGAATGGGATATTATTGGCCGACAATGGAAAAAGGCTCTTATCACTTTGCAAAGAAATGTCCTAAATGTTAGATCCATGGCAACCTGATACATGCACTAGCACAGGAACTACAACCATTCATGACATCCTAGCCCTTTTGTCAGTGGGGACTAGACTTGGTCAACAAAATTTACCCTTCCTCTTCAAATGGACACAAGTTCATTATAACCACAATAGAATACTTTACCAAATGAATTGAAGCAGTTCATATGACCACAGTGACCGGGAAACAAATTGCCTCTTTTATCCTTAATTATCTGATCCGTAGATATGATATTCTGAGTTCCATCATCACAGATAATGGACTACCTTTCAAGAACCAAGATGTACAAGAACTCTATGAAAAATTCAAAATCCAACATCATTTCTCTACACCTTACTACCCATAGGGGAATGGTCAAGCAGAAGCATCCAATAAGACAATATTGAAAATCCTAAAGAAAACAGTGAATGATGCAGGCAAAGATTGGCATGTACAACTCAATCTAGCACTTTGGACATACAAAACTAGCATCTGCACACCTACAGGAGCTACACCATATTCCTTGGTATATGGATCGAAAGCTATTTTACCCCTGGAGGTAGAAATTCCATCTCTCGGAGTCTCTCTGAAAGGCTTAATTCTGGATGAAGAGTATCGAGTTAACCGACTGCAAGAACTTGAACTGCTAGATGAAAGATGCTAACATGCCTACAATCATCTCAAAGCATATCAGCAATGCATGTGCAAAAGCTACAACCACAAGGTCATTCCTCGAATTTTTAAAGTTGGTGACCTAGTACTCAAGGAAAATCCTAAAAATCAGCAAGATCGGGAAAAGATAGGTAAATTAGAGCCTAACTGGTTAGGTCCCTATGTCATCATATCATCCTATGGATCAGGCACTTATCAGCTAAAAAATTCAGAAGGAGATGTGCTCGATGAACCAACTAACAATATCCATTTGAAGAAATACTACACTTAAAGAGTCTAATGCATGGAAAAGTCAAAAAATCAAAAACATCAAAAAATAAAGAAAAAACAAATAAAAAGGTACAATAAAAGAAACTAGTGAAAACCTGGCAACAAGCACTATTGTGAGAGGACATCTCCTCTATCTATATCCCTATCATTATATCCACAGTAAAAAGCACTATCAGCCATCGCTCGACATTTTTATCCCAAAATCCATTCAGGACATACTTAGCGTAGTCACTATCCTGATTTATCCGCATATTCCTCCACCACATCTCACCATGGCTTGGTGATCATTGTACATATCCATATCGAGAGGAACACTTAGCTAGGGCCAATATTCGTCAAAACTTACAAGCACATTCAAGCTATAAAAACTAGAAGCAAACTGAGAACATCATGAATAACATATGAAACTCACATAATCGCAAAGAAAAACATTGATCGCTCAACAAAATTCACAAGGGCTGATGGATGATTTTATGAAGTATCAAATGTGTCATCTTGCATAAAGTTTTGGCTATTTTTGTACTTAAAATTTTTGAATTATTGGATCCTCTGAATTTTTCTCCACCATGCTTCCAAGCTAGAGAACACCAGGGGACTCCAATATTTTCTTAGTTTTTTGTCTGTGAGGCGATCATCTGTACTGTGTAAATACTTGTGTCGAGACGTGATTCACAACATATCACTGAAGACATGAATCCACTTTATGCATACAAATGGTTTAATCTTGTTTGTTTATTATGCAATCAGCACTCAGGTCATCCTGATTCAATTATACCTTGACGCTTGTGCTATCTTGCAAAATAAAAAATCATGTAAATTTTTCTCAGGTCATTATGGTTCAAATTATACCATTATGCTTGTATAAATTTTCAACATATCCCAAACAAATAAATGCTCAATGATGATACATACAATGCAAACAACATGTGGTTATACTAGGATGACAAATACAGAATGAGGATGCTCAAAAACAATTAGTTGCATATCATTTTACAATTAGTTGCATATCATATCATATATCTCATTTTCAAGATACATCTCATAGCATATCATATCATACATCTCATTTTCAAGATACATCTCATAGCATCATGCATTATTACATCATATTCATCACATATTGCATCACATACATCTATCTATGCATTGCCTCATCATAGAATAAACATAAGCATATAGAACGCATCATCCATAACACATCACATGCAGATCAAAGAAAATGGTATCATATATATATATATATAAAAGAATTTCATGTCTGTGCCCAGTACAATACAATGATCAAAATACAAAGGAAACAACATCTCTGAGGTATGACTATCTCCTGAAGGTGATGGTCTCACTGTAGATGTCCCAGCACCTGGATCTCCAAGTGGATCCTATCTATGAGGCCCTGTCACGCCTCTGCTCTCCTTCCCCAACCCATTCTCTTGAGATTGACTCGATCTCGACTATGTGAAACTTTGCACTCGGTGCTCCCTGGGCACCGCATCCTCATAATGTTTCATGTAATACTCTGCCTCCTTGGCCCTCAAGACCAGCTCTCTCAAGGTGTCTCATCGAACCACCTACAGCCACTCTCTCCACCACCTCGGCTCGACCCAACCACTCCAAAGTAGTATCCTGCTTTGTGGTAAGCTATGTAATCTAATGTTGATGCGCCAGCATCTGTGCATGCAAATGCTGCACTGACAACTACAGTGATCTAATATGTGCATCCTCCACATGTGTAGGAATCCGCATCTGCAAGGGTACCTGTGAAGGGGTACCCCCTATCCCCCTACCTATCCTTGGTGCTGGTGGAGGTAACACATATGACCTTCTCCTATGGGTCGATCGTCGCACATCCTCATAACCTCCCACCGTTGCTATCACCTCCCCAACATGCTCCTCCCCTCCAGCTCTGATCGCCAACCCTCCTCTCCCTCTATCTACTGCCACCCTCCGCACAACTCTCTCTCCCCATATCCACCTATCTCCACCCCTATCTCCTCTCCTCCCTAACTCCAATCTCCCTCTAACTCCTTGTCGACCTCGGCCACCTCCTCCAACATCTCTGCCATCCCCTCCTCCTCCATCACCGCCTCCCTCATCTATCTCCTCCTCATCATCAAAAGCTAGAATCATCTCAGCTAGATCCAATATCCTAGCCACTGCATGTGTTGTGAAGAGTGTTGCAAACTCATAAGTCATCCCTGCATCCATGATCTCAGGAGTATAATCCCAAATCTGGCCGGCTAAGTGAAAGAATGCCTCCACTGTCGTCGTGCTGTCAATAGTAGGCCCCCAATCTGGGATGTCCTGTCTCCGTCGAGCATAAAAGCATGCTCCTTGTGGTATCCCCTATTGTCGACCATACTGTCGTAGCACCCAGCCATGCAAAACCCTCTCTATCACAAAGGGTGTCTGCCCTATCAGCTAGCTAGAACTGAAAATGTGAGGTATCTCCATCCCATCCTCAGCCCATACCTCACACCCTGTATACGATTGCTAGATGACCGTATCAATATCATCCAGCACTCTCCTCCAATGCTCTAGTTTTCCCATCTTACGTTAGACAACTATCCCTCTGTATCCATACGCATACGCGCCTCCAACAGGTTTGTCTCTATCTGCCAGTGGCCTAGCCGTGGGGATATGCTCCCATGCCCATACCTGCAGCAGTTTCACTCGAGCTGATAAACTGTTGTATCCCAAGTACACTGCCTCGTGAAAATCTCTATACAAATGAGACAGCATCGTTGACCACCATGCAAACCAACGAACCTGCATCACCATGTCCTCCAACACCAATCCTCTTCCCACTGACAGTCCCTTCGACCTCCGATCGGGACATATGAATCCACCTATAAATCCTGCTAAAATAAAAGGCAGAGGCACGTAATCCAAATCTAAAAACTCCTACCAGGGGATCTCATACCCGCAAATAGTGTCATCTTGAAAGATCCGGCAAAGAGCCTCAGTCCCACCTTCCTCCGTCTGCTCGTAGGGTAGTAATGCACCTACTACAGGAGTCCGCAGAATCCGATAGCAATCCTCTAGGGTCACTATCATTGATAACTCAATGATGAATAGTTAGTACCAAACCGATACTGAGAGTGGGGGGGTGAATCAATACAGACAAAAACACTTTCCTCAAACCGGTTAGACAGTAAACACTACAAATGAACACTAACACCGGTCTGAAACAGAGTACAACCGGTAAAGCTAAGAATGACTATGACAAGCATTAACCGGTTGACACTTATCTTTTCAAGCAATCTAATACTTCATTTCCATTTCACCCTAGTGCATGAACAGATAATCTATCATAAAAATATATAAATAGCTAGATCAACATGATTCACCTTTAGACACAAATCACTTAAACCATCACATGAAAAACATCACACATGACACACAGATTTTTCACGTAGAAACCCAACTGGTAAAAACCACGGTGGGGATGAATACCCACAAGCTATTTTTTAACTCTTTAGAAGTCCACTCTGTTAGGAGCCTTGTTCAGTTAAAGACTGATACAATAGGTTCTGTTAGGAACCAATCTTGTTAGGGATCGCCCAGTTAAGGGATGGCTAGAATACCCGGTTAAGGGTTAAACCTTGTTAAAGGTTACCTTGTTAGAGGATTTCAAGAACTCAATGGTTTTGAGTCACCCTGTCAAAGGATTTACAGCAAGCCGGTTAAAGCTACCCTGTTAAGGGATTTACCAACTGTTGAAGTGGTTAGAGATCAACAAGTATTACAATGATCTGGTAACAACACTCAATGCCAATGTAAATCCGCTTTAGCTCCTCTTCACCTTCTACACTTACACTCTGCAAGTATCACTTCTCTCCTCTGGTCTGGCAAGAATCACGTATCTCTTCACTTGGATACACACACACAACTTTTGCCAACAACTTCAGAAAGAAACACAACATTGACCTTATAGGAAACAGATAGGTCGGTAGCATAAACCCTAAACCCTAAACTTTTTAGGTTAAGGAATTCAAACGGTTCAATCCTGACCATTGAGCATATTGCATTAAATGCAGCCGTCTTGAACTGATCTCAAGACATTCTCCATCGTTCATTTTCCACCGCTTTCATGGCAGCTGATAACCCATCACATGTTTTCACCATTTACAGACTTCGCACATTCCTGAGGTAGATAGGAACAATCTCCTTCATGCAAGATCCTTCATGTACACAAGACTAACGTGGCAACATGATCTGTTCTTCATTACAATGTTAACTCATCACACAAAGTCATCGATTGAGTCACACAGGTTTGAAGCACTTCAACCGAAAACCCTGAAGTTGAGACTACAAACCGGTAGTCATACAAAGCTTCCATGTACCGGTTCCCATAACCACATGCCGATTCACCTTGAACAAACACACCGCTTCACTTTGGCACATATACTGGTTCACAATATTATACTGAATCTCACATATACCGGTTCTTGGTAACATACCAGTTCTCTTTTCTGCAGCATATTGACATCAATGACAACATACAATATCATCATGTCCTCATATCGGTTCACATAATGCCAACAATCATCTCCCCTATAGCCAAATGAAAGGTGTTCGTATCACTATGCCACCTCTCTGCCAATGCTGTTAGTAAACCCCGGTTTATGATAAACCGAGGCATGTCTAGCAAAGAGGTCAAACCACATCTGTCAATAATATCTCTGTGTCCCTATGTCAATCATGGTATCAAGGACCACAGTCTCAGAAATTGCTCATGTGACTGCAATACTCCAAGACGCTCCTGTCAAAAACAAAGCAAGTCCAATATCAGTTCCCTCGTCAATACATGGAAATCAAACTCAAAATCATCTCAACAACTTGAAACCTTTGAACAAATCTAAATCAAGTTCCACATGATATCAATCCATCAAATCATATCAACTTGTAATACAACTCAAGTTTCAAATCATTTTAACTTGTAAAACAACTCAAGTTCCATATTAACTTGTAACACAACTCAAGCTCCACAATCCATATCAAACACATTCATATCCAAAACTTGAAAACATTGAACAAATTAAAATCAAGTTCCATATCATATCAAAAATACATCAAATCTATATCAACTTGAAACATCGAAAATCAAATCAAGTTATATAAACTACTCATATTGGACAACCTATCACATCAATGACAGCGGACACGACAACTCACAAAAATACACTTATCCCAGCAGGCACAACTTCAACCTACAAACTTTTCTCATTCACAAATCCCACTACACCAAATTTTTCTTCCTATACGCTAGATCATCCTCTCTATGCACTAAACTGCCTCTCATGTGCTAACATGTTTTCTCCACGCGCTATCCAATTCACCCTATGCGCTAGTTGAACTCTACGCACCACACTTTTCTTCTAATGCACCCTCTACACTGCCCTACGCACTACAAAAACCCTATGTGCTATTCTATCCCTCCCACACACTACGTATTTATCCCTCTACGCTAGGTCATATCTACGTGCTATCTTGACCTACCCATGTGACCCCCTAAAAGCCCTATGCATTGAATATTTTCTATGCGCTACCTGTTTTATCCTATGCACTACCCTGTACCCTCGGTGTGCTAACCAAATTCGATGTGCTGCCCTAACCTAACGATGCACTAGCCTACAATTTTTGGATGCTATCCTATTCAACAAACTCTATGCGCTACGAAATTTTTTCGTATGCGCTACCCTTTCGACCCAACGCGCTAAAACGAAAAAGTCCGCATGAAAATTTCAAAAAATGACCAAAAACAACAAAATCAAAAATCAAACAGGGGTCAAAAAGGTTGACTTGTTGGTTGTCCATATGCGGTAGGCCTCCCATACCTCCTAACGCACTCAGATCGATGAGAAGAATATGGAATCGGCATGTTGACTTCTCTCCAAATGTCACTATCTCCCAAGTCAACAAACACAAATGAGACAACAAGAATTATTTTTCCCCTTTTATAGGGAAAATCAAAATTAGGGTTACACGGAGGAATGCAAAAAATCGCTCTTGGGGTCTCATACCAACCTGCCCAACATCATTATCGAGTGATGAATCAATTTCTGCATTCAACATAGACCAAAATTTACAATGCTATCGAAATTATCCAAATTAAATCAAATTTTCAAAAATTTTGATTCATCTCCTGAGGGGGCATTATCACCATTGATTATCAAATCTGGGGCACAACGTAAAATTGATCATAGCTAAATCAAAATGACACATCATTTTCTTTGAATCAACATGTGCATACACATCACTTCAAAGAGGGGCAAAATGTAGACACCTAAAAGATACATGATTAATTAAGTGAATTTTATTCATTTAATTACTCTTAAATTCTTCTAATTAATATACCCTTCTCCTATCTAAGCCATTTAATTAAATTTGCATTTAATTAAAATCCCCCTTCTAGCCCATTTAATTAAAATTACATTTAATTAAATAGTTTCCCCCCAAATTGAATAAATCTAATTTATTCAAATTACCAAGTTGTAACCAAATTAAAATAAAACAATTTATTTTAATTAAATCCTTTTATTCCTCACCCACTTTCATTTTCCTATATCTCCCACTTGAATCCTAAAACCCCTTCCTAAATTCTTCTAGATTCTTCTAAAACTAATTAATTAGCCCAAACCCATCCATTATCCCTTTTCCCTAAATTTGAGGAGGTCACTTCTCAAAATTAGAGGAAAGTCTTCCAAAAGCATTAAAAGCCTTTAATCCATTCAACAAGATAACTTGTTGAATGCCCCCAAATTTGGAAGGACTCTTACAAATTTTTCCCCAAATTCTTCAAACCATTAATGGTTAACTAACCCTTAGTGGCATGGTTAGAGACTTTTTGCCTAACTTAACCTCCATCTAACCCAAGGGTCTCATCAAGCATTTATTACTTTGACCATGGTTATCCCTTTAACCTTTGCACAAGAGTTTACCCCTTGGGTAAAAGCTTTATCCAATGGATAACCTTAACCTAACCTTAACTCTTACCTCCTAGGGTAACCATGAGGTCTTCTCAAGCATTTAATGCTTCCTACCTCTCCTCTACACCAACCTCTTGTTGACAATTGTCACCATTTCATTGGTGAAAATTGAAAACATGGATTGACAACTTTCAAACTTGACCCTTGATTAACTCTTTCAATCCTGACCATCCATTGCCCTATTTTTGCTATAAATAGAGCTCTCCTTCCTCCATTTTAAGCATCCAAGTTTTATGCATCTAATCTATAGTCATTTCAATCTAGCATTTAACCTTTCTTTGAATAGGAATCATCTTAATAAGCATTTTAAGAAGCATTTCCATTATCATAGAAAATTCATGTTAGACTAGTATATCATGTTAGGATAGTATTACTACTAATCTTGTCATCTTATAATCTAGTTTATTGCATTTATAGAATCATGCATAGATAGGATGCATTCTCATGTTAAAATCAATCAAAAGCATCCCTCGTTCTTGCATTTGTCATCCCTAAACCACTCTGCTAAGTGATCTGAGAGCAAAGGCATTGGTTTGAGGGACCTTGTGAGATAGAGAACCATGGAACCAACCTTGGGAAGTTGATTCATCCTTCATGACACCATAGCTTGCACCAAGAAGTCCTGTGGGTGTGTGAGAAAGCCTCTTTGAGCTCCACTTTTCATGTTTTGAGTTTCATTGACCCGCTTTTCCTGCATATAGAAAGCATGGTGGGTAAAATAATTGCCACTAAAAAAAGGTTAAAGAGATGGAAGAAAACAAGGAGGGGAAAGAAACGGACACTTCTATGAACAATCTAGGTAGCAGAATTGATAAGATGGAACTCACTGTTAAGAAGATAGCAGAACAAAACTTCCAGATCCTTAAAGCTTCGGTGGATAACATGAACGTCTTGATCAATAGATTTGAGAACAATACTGAGAGGGATGTTGACAAGGAACAACTGGACAAAAAAGGCCATGAGAAGAGAACCAGAGCCAATACTAGGATCAAGGGCGACATCAAAGGTCGTGAGCTGGAGGAGTTAAAGATTTTGGCGAACAACATGAAGCTAATGGTTGTCCAAACCGAGGATATCATGAAAAGTATATAGTTGTCTCTATCTCTATCTTGGGAGTTGTCTTGTTTTCTGTCTTTTTGTTGTCATTCTACTTCCTGGATGTTGTCTTTTCCTAGTGTATCAATGTAATGTTATGTTTTATGGATTGTGATCCCTTTTTGTTTGGTTGGGATCTGTTTTAGTTTTTGAAGTGATCAAGCACGGTGTTTTCTAGTTATTTCTATATTTCCTCCTTTGTAAAAGGTTTGGGTTCCTTTCAAAAACCTACTTTTACTTAATCAAAACAATAAGGACTTAAAGTAAGGAAAAGTCGGGTGGTCAACGGTATTGTGAACTTTAGTACTATGTGTGTTGAGTTCAAAAAATCAAAATTTTGTGTACTCGGTGCAATATTTGGACAAAGGGGTGACTAGGGGACATAACTTAGTGGGAAATGAAGATAAGAATATGCTAAAGGACATTTTTTAAACAAGAACTTGCATTCTAATAGAGGGGGAAAAAAATTTCAAAAATCTAGGGTAACATAAATAAATGGGAAATACTAAAATGGGTGCTAAGAGAGTGTGAAATTGGACACCCTAATTAAAGGTATATAATTTACAATGCTACATTTAGCCCTCACTTTAGCAGAGTATGATCTTACAGTCATACTCTCAGCAAAGTAGAAATGAAGATATGGAGCACATGAGAGCAAGAAACTAGGGATAGGAGCACGCTAAATTTTAGGAGTGATCAAGCTCCCAAGAATAGGATGCTACAAATCCATGCAAGTAACCTTCAAGTATACACAAGAGTAAACAATTTTAGCACTACACACAAAAGTTCCAAGTCAACTAGTTGAAGAGACCCCCATAATAAAAATGTGTCATCCGCTAATATCATTCTTTGCATGTTATTGCAAGAGCACAAGTGGACTTACAAAAATAACAATGACATACACCAATTTAAAGGAGAGGAAACCAAAATCCAATTCTAGAAAAGTGTGTTATGTTATGGTTTCATGAGAGATAGAGAAAGGAACATGGATTCCATGGGCTAGAAAATTGTGTTATGCTAGATTATCCATGAAAAGAAAAGGATAGTCAAAACATCTAGCAACTTGTGTTATACTAGCCAACCCATTGTGAAAAAAGGGAAATGGAGATGTTGGATGTGCCAAAAATTCACTCTTAGGGACATTGTGTGTGCTTTAATGCCTAAGGTTTTGGGGTTTTGAAGGGTTTAAAAAAAAAATGCTAATGTTACCTTAGCATCCCTTGGGCTCTGTTATATTTTGTTGTTGATTGTTAATAGCCGGTGTCCACATTACAAGTTTTCGCCTGAAGGGTTCTTGGTCATAATTTAACCGGCCCTGTGTGTTAGGCTTCCTTATCAGGTCAGTCACTTTAATAGACCCATCTTAAAGCTTCATATTTTGCCCTCGACGCCTAAGTCCCGAGTTTAAAATGTTCTAGTGTATCCATAGGCCATGACCCCTTCTACCCTTTCTTTAAGTCTCCATGTGCATGGAAAATTCACTTAAGTATAAACTCTAATATTTTTGGCCACGTGGGATAGCAGGATGAACATTCGAATGTTGAATAATCTTACACCGCAACAGTCACTTTCCATAATTTCAAGTTGTGTGGGATAGCAGGAAGTGTTACCACTGATGGAGATCCTACCCCCACACGACCTTCATATTTGAAAAAGTGCCCGTGCGTGCTAAGAAATCAGTTAGCAGAAGTGGAAATACTTACCTCACATGGTGTTATCTTAACGTAGTTGTAAGGATGATCAGGTAATCACACTGGGCAATGGGGATTGAGGAATTGTGTTGAAGACTTTTCCCTACGGAGCTCATAGATTGTGTTCATTAACATTGTGATCTATAGATATAAGCGAGGAACAAGTGTCCTTGCTACCCCGCGAACCCACGATCATCATGCCAATGATTGTCTTGATTTTCAAAAGGGAATACAAGGAATCATTGATAATGGAACTATCAAAGTTATTGAACATAATTCTCCTCCTTTAAGTGACCCTTCTCCTACATCTCAAGAGACAAGACCTACTCCTATTGATGATCAAGATAAATTAGCTACAATAATCTTTTGGAGATTTAAGTATGATAAGAATGTTGGTTTTCCCTTCATTAAACTTAATTATAATTATAACAATAAATGAGGTGATGAGCATTTTCTTTTTCATCTTAGTTATTATCATTCTCTTTGAAATTTTAAAACCTTTAAAGAATTTTGAATTGATATGATGTCTTTATATAGGGTTCCCTAGGTAAATTATCGATTAGGCCAACCTCCAAAGGTCATGATTAGCCTCAGGGATCAAATCCCATCAGGGAGATATAGAACTTTCCCATTTCAAATTGGGGCCCTTTGGAGGAGGACCAAAACATTTTGGGGTACCTTAGTCTAGACCAAGACATCCCATGCCCTGGTCCTCCCACAAATAGGAACAAAACAAAGAGAAAGGGGGGAGGGGATCCCATGATGGGATCCACAAAATAGTGTTCATATTTGATAAATGATTGTCCCATATACATAAGAACTTTTCCTAAGCATTTATCTTTAAGGAAGAAAATCACTCAAGCACTTTTCCTCCAACGTTATATAGATATACATATACATATACATATACATATACATATACATATACATATACATGTATATATACATATACACACACACATATATATACATACACACACACACACACATATATATATACATATATGTTATATATACATATACACATATATACATATACATATATGTATATATTACATATATATGTATATATATACATATATACATATATATACATATATATATGTATACATATGTATATATATATATACATACATATGTATACATATGTATACGTATATATATGTATATATATATATATACATATATATATAGTAATAGATATAGATATAGATATAGATATAGATATAGATATAGATATAGATATATATGTATATGTATGTATATATATAGATAATATGTATATGTATATATATACATACATATGCATATATATCTATATATATACATACATACATATATATATAGGAAAGGGGTTGTAGAGATCCACGAAGAATTTTCTTAAATTTAGGAACATTATTTTCACCTAGTCACCAAAGTGTGAGGGCTAAGATAATTGTAAATTATCAACTTGAATCGCAAGTCAAATAATGAGAATATTTTATATCTTACTTATAATACCCTTCAAATGGGAACTAGAGACAATTCCCAAGTTTGGTATGCAATAACTCTTGACCTACGGTACCCTATCAACCATATTTGAATAAGTTTAGAGTTGCAATCATAGGATGTTTATGGTATCCAAGTATAGTAGGGTTGGGTGAGAAGATGACTACACTTCTTGAAAATGTTTAGTATAAATCCCTTTGGAAAAAGTGGCATAAAGGTCTTCCTGCACCCAGTTAGTTCACCATGTCTAGATGCATAGTCTAGTTATAGGGTCATGCATAGTTAGCAAGAGTCTATAGTCGTGTCACCAACTAGACTATGTAGGATACAACACCAAGTTTATATGGTAATCTTGACCCATTCTCGTGTTTGTAGCCTCATGAAGGGTAGGGCCAGTTTCAGTAGG